>NW_027271807.1:212500-364552 GCF_040938485.1 Diadema antillarum | reverse complement strand
CGCTTCCCCCTCTTCCTCCTCCTCCTCCTCTTCCCCCTCCTCCTCCTCCTCCTCCTCCTCCTCCTCTTCCTCCTCTTCCTCTTCCTCTTTCTTCTCCTTCTTCTTCTTTGTCCCCATCCTCCTCATCTTAAGTTCAAATAGTACTGGTGGTAGTTATTACCATCATCATAATTACAGTGCATGTTGGCATGGCTGCGGATACAATACCAAGTCATTTGAGGATGCCTTATTTTGACAATGTGGTGATACATGTAATAGAATGTTCTGGGGGGCGTTTCATCAATGAATTCGTCGGAGGTTTTCACCGACAAATATGCTATCGGCCAGTCAGACGCAAGGATTTCAGTAGCTTTTAACAGTTGTCAGTGTAAATCACTGACAAAAAGTTTCATGAAACGGTCCCCTGACCAAGCTTCTCCTCTATTTCTTTCTTTCATTACCAGAGCTCCAGTGATGTGCGTGTCATGGCACCCCACTGGCCGACAGCTCCTCAGCTGCGACCGCTCCAAGACCGTCATCCTATGGGCCGACTTCTGAGAGTCGACGATGATCGGAATTTGCGCCGGGTAGCACCCATTATCAGTGTCTGAGAGTACAGGCCGTGCTAATGCACAGTGTGAAGGGGACATGGACTCGGTCGGCACCCATGGACCAGTTCACATAATGTTCAGACAATGATGTTTTGTTTTGAATGCTAACGAGACCACCGATCTCCATCTCAAATTGATGATGGATTACTGTACGAATGGACAACACTGAAATGTTACCCATTCACCATGCATTTATGATAGTGCTACTATCACACTCAGCAGATTTGTGGAAAATGATATGGTCTTGATAATGTGATCTGTGGTCTTTGCATGGGGTAGAGGCAGAGAAGACGATTGATTGCCATACCCTGTGCGGGGCCTGCAATGAACTAGAAACACGGAATGGTGTATGTGCAAAGCTTGAGATTTCTGGAAGGTGTTGTGCTGCAGATAAGCAAGATTTGTTCCCCTTAACATATGCATGGATGCAACCAAACAATATGATTGCAATTGTTTGAGTTGAAGATATCCTCTTTGGTATGAATTTTCTGGTGCGAATGGGCCCCTCTGGCTTGATTCTCAGAGCAGCATTTTAGCTCTACCCTCTTGGACCGAAAGATATGATTTATAAAATCAAGGATCGCACGACATTGATGTAATGGGTTAGGAACTAGTGTTTCCACAGCCAGGCTTGGGCTTTTCATTTATGCTGCCAACAGTACAATGTCTTGGGTATTCTTAGACATTCTGTTATGATTTTTTTGCCTTTCTAACAGGAAACACTGGCCTTGTCATAAATCAAGACATTTTCACTCTATTCTGCTCTGATTTTTTTTTCTTTACAACTATGACTTTTTCATGGTGTGGTCCATAAAAACAAAAAGAAGAAAGAAAATTCTCTCAAAACGAACCTTTGACCTAGAATTTATTCATGTATGCAGAACATATAGCACACATGCATAATGAGGCCTGAATATGTTCTGGAGCCCAGTATGGTGGCTGTAAAGATGAAATCAATGTTGGGCTGCTGAATTTACTTGATTTCACACCGGCACAACTGAACACTTCATTGTGCGTGAGAGATTCACAGATTTTTTTGCGAGAATTTCACTATGCATCGAAAAACTCATCACAGCTTTCCTTCATCTGTGGTGGAAGGCATTTACCATAATTGCTGGCTACCTAATTATCTTATTAAAGACCCAGTAGCATGTGGATTCCATGGAGTGGAAAGGCTAGGGGGTGTTTCATAAAGCTGTTCGTAAAGTTACGAATGACTTACGAGCGACTGGTGATCAGTTCTTGTGCTGAATTATGGAAATTCTGGTAAGTATAGCACATAGAACTGATCACCCGTCGCTCGTAAGTTGTTCGTAACTTTATGAACAGCTTTATGAAACACCCCCTGGTCTGGCTGGGATATAATTGAGAATCCTTGTAATTAATTTGTCTACAGCTTTATCACTCATCTCTGTGTAAGTTCACACGTGGCCGAAGAGTCTCCACTGGCTCATTGATAACTGTCGCCTCCAGTGGAGATTCTTCGGCCATGTGTGAACTCACACCGAGACCAGTGAAAAAGTTGTATAAAATTCATTACAGGGATTTTTGAAGATATCCGACTGTTTTCAATGAGTGTATGCTTCGATGCATAGTTTCGCTGACAGGCGCTAGTCGTGGTTTTCAAACCCCATCTCAACTGAAACTATACCATCCCTTTAACAGTATTTGATAATCGTTTCCCTATGTCTATGTTTATGTCATGGCAATGAGCAAATAGGCCTTTTCTGTACCAGTATACATCTGTTGCTCTGTCTTTTTTGTAAGCTATTCTGCACTTTTGTGTTTTAGTTTGTTTCTTCTTGTATTCCCCCTACAATATTTGGGTTGATCTTAGGAACAGCACAGATCATATTATGTGAATATGAGGTGTATATCATTAGCTGTACAGACTAGTACCCAAGTATGCCACTTCTGTCTTTAAACTTTTAGGTTAGTCTGTACTGTACACATACATTGTAAAAGTTTTCCGAGGGAAGCATTGGTCTTGTATGTGTAAGCTACATGTAGTAGTATTTTAATATTTTTCTTTTCTTTTCTCCAGAGTCCTTTTGCTATACAGTCAAACCTGTCTATAGCGGCCACCCAAGGGATACGGAAAAAGTGGCCGTTATAGACAGGTGGCCGCTATAGACAGGTAATCCAACTTTGTGTGCATTGCTTACATGTACATGTATCATCGTTGTATACATGTACATTTATGTGTGTACGTATGCACACGTGTGTATCATGCATAGCACAATGCCGGTGTTTATGAAATTGTTGCACAGTACACTAGATGTAGCATGTGCACAGTCATGAATTAGTGCATTATTGTGACTGAATAAGTGATGAATGCAACGGTGGCGATCACTGAATGTTGCCCAGAAATGACTGGCACAGCTAAAAAGCAGAAAAACACCCTGAATTATCAGCTCGGCTACGGCTCCATCGGGTTTTTGGCCGCTATAGACAGGTTAAAATCTACCGCGGGAAACAAAATTTGTGGCCGCTGGCCGCGTTAGACAGGTGGCCGCTATATACAGGGTCTTTAACATGGCTTTTCTCTCGGGGGGATTTTTCAGTGGCCGCTATAGACAGGTGGCCGCTATAGAGAGGTGGCCGCTAAGGCAGGTTTGACTGTAATTCATGATTAAAAAAACATGAGAGAGAAAAAAATATGTATCGTTATGACAGAGGTATTGTCCATTTGATAACTGATGCTTTTTATCTTATTATTGTTATTAGCAAAGTGGCAAATACTGTGTTTGTAAACTTCCACTTTTATTTCTATCCTGCAAATTGCTCCTTACAAAATATAAGTTGTGAGAATGAAGAGGGTTTGCAGAGAGACTATCCCTGATTTTAAAGACATGATTTAGTATTTTTTTAATTCTTTTTAAAGGAAGAGTCCATGACCAAAGTCCTCATAGTTGAGGAAAAGACTTTTTACTGCACATTCTTCCCTGTCTCAGATGTTAGGTTTTGTGATTATTTTTATTATTTTTTTCTTTGTTTTAATGGCATGAATTTATGCAGACTGCAAAAGAAGTTGTGTTTATTTCAGAAATGAGGGAAATTTCAAACAGAAATGGATTTGTGGCGGCTGGATAGTCACTGTTGTGGGAGATGTATCGTAAAACTCAATATCTGGTCAGTGTTAGAGATATCTATAGTCCTGTATATTTCTTTCTTTCCTTTTTTTTTCAGCAACTGTACTGTATACACAGTATATATTTGTAGTGGTTCTATTTTTTTACCATTTTTGCGAAATCAACTCACGTCTGGTTCTTGGCAAAATTGATAACATGGCAAGATCCATGACACAAATTAATTTTGTATTGTCTCTGTGAAGAAAAATCTACAACTTTTGCTACTCAAAATGGGGTAATACTTCCGAATCATTCCATAGTTGTGGTGCTGGATTGTAAATCTACCCACTCAAAAAAATCATGAAATCATATGCTATCTGAATTTATGGCGTACGGCCATGCTTCTCAATCTTTTTCAACCTGAAACCTACTTTGGCTCCTGTGGATGTGTTCAAGGCTCATAGTTCGATGAAATACAAGTCTTTTTTATTTCATTTCTGGCTGACATTGCCCACTATGACTCATACGCTGTACAAATGTTGTCAAGGCCCATAGTTAGATGAGAAATGAATCATTTTTATTTTATTTCTGGCTGGCATCGCGGCCCACTGGTTGAGAAGCTTTGGTGTACAGTAGATCATCTTGTTTTAAGGCAACAAGGACTTAGTTTGTACCTTCTTGAATTGCTAAAGAAAACGACAAGATTACTTTTGAACAGCAGCCTGGGTACTCTGTGTGGGTTGAAATTCCGTCAGTGTTTCTTCTGTATACCAAATGTCCATGATGGATTTATTGTAGGAGGACTTTAGAATATCAGCTGCTACCTTTTGGTTAGCATACTGGGTTATATTGATGTAATCAAAGAACTGTCGTGACTCTGTACAGTGCACCTTTTATAAGAAAGGAAAATTGAAGGGAAGATTGAGAAATTAGATAGAAGGATAGATGGAGAGATAGATAGAGAGGGAAGGAAAGAATGCTGAAAAAAGGCATGCTTTTGAGATGGTTGAAAATTAGATGAAATATGATCAAATTTGAAGGTTAACAATTTTTCTTTCACTGTCAATAGTAGAAATATAACAACAGAAAGTGTGCTCGCTCTCTCGTACAGTGTATTAGTTTTTCCCTCACAATTGTCCATTTTCTGAGCGTGTTAGAGATGAGTCAAGCTGTAAATGTGGAATGTATGAGTGAGGTGGCGACTATGGAATTGGATTAGTCGTTGCTGTTGGATGATGACGTACCTGCAAAGTTGTGCTCAATAGGAAATGTGTAGGGTGTCATTCATGTACTTAAATGTTCTTTTGAGACCAACCTGGCAATAGGCAAAAACAACTTGTGTTGCCAGAGTAAATTCTGTCTTTTTAGTTTTTGTTGAGAAAAAAAAAAGGCGATGATAAAACCAAAATGCCCTTGTGCTCGTACTCATTGGAGAAACTTTTCCCCACAAACTGAAATTGTATCATCAACCATACGTTGTCAATCCTAATGAAGGTGAGGCTAGTACGTAGGTACCTTACTCCAACCTAGCTCTGAATCACTCTGTAGCCAGTGCATATACAATGTGTATGTCTGAAAAAACCCTGTACAAGCTTACCCCAAATTTGTCCATTTTTAAGTTCTTTATCTTTACTGCTGAATAGCAATGCTTAATCAGTCTGGAATATAGTGGAAAGAAATCCCATACAGTTGTCCTGTACATGCCATACATTTCACACAGGTTTTATTCCTTGTGAATTTCAACTGACATTCAAAAAACTAACATCCCCAAATATTGCCTTCCTTCATTCAAGTGTTCTGTGCTATCATCTTTGCTTTGTTGGAAGGGATGATACAAATTATTCTGTTGCTGGGATTCTTGATCGCAAATTAATCACTCATGAAACTGTTCTGTTAGTCCCATATACTGAAGCACATGGCATGTACAGGAATTGACTGACTCCTCAAACTTTTCGTCTTCCGTTGCTTCCGTACCCAGTTTTGAGACAAAAGAGGTGATACATTGTACTTGGCTGGATTCTCGCCACATCAAATTCTTCAAAGTCTGTAGAATATGTTGTTGCCATTTCAAAATTATGATGAAAATGGAGGTCAACAGATCTGTTTAAAATGTTAAGAAAGTGCCACCATTGCGAGGTATTGTCAGAAAATCCTGATTTGTGTCACAGCTGCCTCCGATGCATGTAGGTGAATTTTCCACTTGTGTATTAAAATGTTATTCAAGTATCATTATTCCACAAAGGTAAAAAAAAATAATGGGAATCTACCATCCGTTTTTGGTAATCTGTTCATCTATGGCTTTATCTCAGTGGTACTGTTAACTGATGGGATAATCCAAATAGGCCCACATGTCATGGCCTGTGTTGCTGATGTTGTTAAAATTCAGTTTGTGCTTTCATGCATGTTAGACCAAACGTGAGTTGTGTAAAAGACATTATTGTTAGCAGTGTAGCAGTGTGCTGCATAGGAAAAGATTTTCATTTTCCCCTCACACTCTCTGCCTCAATCGAAGTAGCCAAATGCCCACATACAATGGTGTGATAACCTTGTGTGCCGGTATTCACTGGGCATGCTGGTACAGTATATGTACCACCGATCATCTTTTTGCATTTCTGAGTCCGTGCTTCTTGAATATTGCAAGTTTATAAATGTATATTCACCATTTACCGTTTGGTATCCTTCCGTCAGTTATTCAAGAGTACCTTCATTCGTTGGCTTTGTAATCTTTAGCACAGATAGTTGAGTCAAGAGGATGCAAACTTTTCGTATCAGTATCTTCATCAAGCTTAGTCCCGCATGCACATTTTCTTGTATGTATCCAAACAAGATGTCACCCATTGTCCCCGTATGGGACGCCACACCCCATAACTTTTCTTGCCGCCTGCTTCTGCTTGTGAAGGTCAGAATTCATTGCGAACGAAGGTGTGTTTAAATTATTTGTATTTTGATCTGTAGAAAATTGATCATGCATGTACAAAGGAGAACATGGAGTAAATAATGAGATTTCAGTACTCTATTTTTATGATTGACAAAAAAAGAAGAATTTCTTTTCAAAGATCAACTTTTATATATATCATGTACATTGTATATATGTATAAGGAAATTGTGTATCGTGTTCAAGTCTTTAATTTCACAGATTTCTTGTAACGGCTTGTGATATTACAGTGATAAAGTTTGAATGCAGCTTCGAATGCAGCAACGTTGGCAATCGATAAATGTTGTTTTATTTCATTCTCTCCTGGTGTATCTGGACCAAAGCTGTCAAGAATTTATTGGTACCTATACCCCTTTCGTGTTACTGAACAAAGTTATACTTCATTAAAGGACAAGTTCACCTTAGTAAAGATGTGGATTGAGTAAATGTAGCAATATTAGTTAGAACACATCATTGAAAGTTTGAGGAAAATTGGACAGTCTGTTCAAAAGTTATGAGTTTTTAAAGTTTCTGTACAGTTATTGTTGGATGAGAAGACTACCAGAATTTGTGATGTCACATGCATAGAATGATATAAAGAAATCATAAAGAGAATTCCACAGAATTAAAAAACAAAACAAAACAAAACAAAACAAAACAAAAACACATTCTCTTGACTTTTTACTGATGTGGTATATTAGGGGTAATATCATTCACGTTTGTTTGTTTTAATGCACGAAAAGTGAGAAGATTTTGAATTTTTCTTTACATTTTCCTTATATCGTTCTATGCATGTGACATCACAAACTGTAGTAATCTTCTCATCCAGCAATGGCAGCACTGACACTTTCCTTAAATGATATTCCTCATAACTTTCACTGATGTCTTCTACTAATATTGCTGCATTTACTTGAATTCACATGTATATTCAAGGTGAATTTGACCTTTAAGATTGCCATATGACACAGAAGACCAAAGTGATTCAATCATGAAAAAATCTTAGAACAAGAGAGTATAAATATATATGAAGAGTTTGTTCGCAAAAACAGACGAGTCCATTTTTGAAGATTTTGAAGTACGGTCTCTGTCATAAAGTACAAAATAATACCTTTTAAATGATATATTGGTCACTACATATAAAGGTACATTTTTGAAGTTATGGTAAAAAGAAGCAACATTTTTCTTATTATTCTCTTTATTTTTCTTGACCTTTAATCGCAAATGTCTCCATATTTCATATTGAAACTACTGTTGCATATATATATATACACACACACACACACACACACACACACATACACACACAGAGAAAATGCAAATGATGGCCAAACTTGTGATTTCATAAATACAGTAATTGCTTTAATACTGTTATCAAAAACCCTGTCATGATTAATAGGAAGCAAGTACATATGTCACGCAGTTATACACATGCTCTACGATGGATCAATTGCGTTTGAACTACTGGTAAGCAGCAGATGTCTATGTTTACAGATTGCATAAACATCTTGCATGAGATGATCATGTTTTATCACACCAATATTTAGTTTGTTTAAGGCAAATTGTAAGTCTCTATACCCCTCACAAACAAACAAACATATAAACAAGCAAACACAAAAGCATATACAGTTGTATAAAAAATGTAAAAACTACTTGCAAAAGGACTTCTGGTAACACATTTTGGCTATCAAACTTTGTTTCATCCATGAGTGGCTTTGTGAACCTCAAAAGATTGTACAATGTAGTACTGAATTCCTGTGCCACTAAGACTACTCAATTCGATATCGTGTCCTAATATTACTGTCCATTCGTCATTAAGTACACACATTTCATCTACATCATGTACATACATGCACCTACCTATGGGTAGATATTCTGAATGGACATTTTGACAATGAAACAAAAATGTCTCGTAGCTATCGATTAAGTCCAAAATAATTGGAAGGATATGCTATCACTTCAAATTACGTCCCTCTAGAACTAGTTGTATTCCACAAGAATCTACACACAAACAAAACCCTGATACTTTTTTTCTGCATAAACTCGATCCCTCACAAAATAAGAGACTTCAGTCCAATACATCTACGGAAGCTGCCCCTTTCAAGGATAACGTGTCTCGGAGAGGAAAGCCAATGGATTAAATTGAATAAAGTGATATAGTGGAAGTCTAGGTGAAATCAGATATGAACTAGAAAATTACAAGTTTGAATTCAACTGAGTCATCTAATGTGGCATCTGATTGGTCAATAACATGGCCATCTTAGTCACGTGACCATCTTGGTCACATGACCAGTCTGTCTCCCACAATGTAATTCAATCATTTACTGCATGATACAACATTACAACAAAAAGAAGAAAATAATACTACACGTACTGTAGTTTGAATGTCATTGAGTCATCTATTATGTGGCATCTGATTGGTCAATAACATGGCCATCTTGGTCACATGACCAGTCTGTCTCCCACAATGTTACTCTTCAGTCATTTACTACATAATATAATATTACAGCAAAAAGAAGTAAATAATTAACAGAAATTCTGGTATGTAACGGCATATCAAAAATGCAGCTTTATGAGTAGAACATTTACAATGTATCTTGGGGAAATGTAAAATCAGAGACTTGTGAGACATCGCATAATTGGATGATACACTGATGTGTACAGTAAGTTCAATCAGTGACACATAAAACAATAGGAAGCTAATTTACTGTTCAAATTGCTGTAACTTTCTCAAGTGATTTTGATGGAAGTTTCTGACAAGCTGAAGCTCTGGGGACTATTGCATAAAAAAATTGAGTTGCAATTGATTGGAACTCTCTATGCAACTGGTCCTTTTTCAACTACATGTGACACGCAAAAGGAATATTTCTTCAGGGTACATCCTGTAAGATATTGAATCCATGAAACAAATCACATAATTTCTCATCTCTGATCTTGTTCCGATATATTACTTTACATATAAAACACAGAAAACAAACAACAGATTTTTACCATCTTTTTTTTACCACGATCATTTTACCACCATTTTACCATCGCTTTTACAGTACGCACAAATTTTCTGCTAGCTACCACTCATGAAAGACCTGAGATATATGAAAAAATTTGGTTGCATGATTAGAAATGGAATATAAATTTATGAAAAGTGTTGCAATACATTATATACATCCAATACGCCATATTCTACAAACCAAAACATTGGACTGCAAAAATTTATACAAATCAGTATCATCACTCACAGCTAGGAGAAAACCATGCAGGCATATAATGTATCCCACATAGCTTACACAGCATGCTATTCCACAAGATGGCAAATGGTTCCCTCGTTTGGCAGATTGAAAGCCTATGGTACATTTCACTCGATGCCATACAGATAGCTTCAAGTAATACTACTTGTACAATTCACCACTTCACAAGTTAAGAGAGGTGGAGGAATAGGTTTACCTTAAAATAAAAAAATAAAGAAGATAAGTTGTGTTGCCTTCACCTATCAGCAGAAAACATGCTCCTTATCGTGTTATCTACACTCAGTTCATCACAACATCTAAATTTATATGAGGTCATTTGATATTTCAATGCATTCAGAACGTATTGCACTCGTGACATCGTAAGATATGTTCAGTTAGTTTCGTCTATTGTCAGAAAACAAGCATGCCAATATTTAATTTCACTTCTTCATTTCTTTTCTTTTTCCAGCTTTTGGTTCATCAAACATAATTAGAATGAAAGGGACATGTCAAGATGTCAAATAGTATGATTTTATCATAGTAGAACAATAAACAGAGTGAAATACGATTATATGATATCACCTATTGAAAATATGACTTTTCATCTTTCAAATAAGAAAAAAAACTGATATAAATCACTGAAAACTGCATCATCACATAAAAAGATGTACAAGTGAATGCTCACAACCCCTACAGGGGCGGATCCAGGAATTCTGTAAAGAGGGGGTGCCTTACAAAATTAAAGGGCGGGGGGCACACGCACCCCTCCCCCATATTTTTTCTTTTTATTTCTTTTGCTTTAACAAAAAATAATGGGGGTGCAGGCCAGGTGCGCTTCCCCCTGGATCCGCCACTGTCCTACAAGAACTTTGAACAATGAGCCTAAATGGGTAGGAAATATGCGGAATGAGCAGTACCGCAGCTGCTATTGAAAGCACCGTGCCTCGCAGCAGGTCCAGTGGCCAGCGGTCCTACTGTAGAAGTGTAATGTATGGCATGCATTGAAGCTATTACAACAGCTGAATGAAGAGCAAGACTAGTGTTATCCACATGTACTGTGTTGATACACCTACCAATACATCAGTTGTACAGTTGTAGCTCATAGCATGGGTTCCACGACTTTTGCTCCTGTGACAATTGCTCCCATTAAATATATGCAAGTGAAGCCAAACATAAATTCTACCCACATACATAACTCCAATCCTACTCCTAATCCTCACATCACACCAAACCTATAGCTGTAAACCCTATCACAACCATAACCCTAAGTCCTTGGAGAAAATAAGACGGGAGCAGCTGTCACAGGAGCAAATGTCGTGTCAACAATAGCATGATGGGCTCGAACTTGAATCAACTCTGACTCTGGAAATTTTATTTATTACTACCCATACGAGGTAGTTTTGCGAGGCAATTGCAGTTGGTATTTGCAGGGTTGTGGAGGTCAGCAGGCGATATTAGAGCATATCACGAGCATCCAGGTCTCGCCATTCACTTTACATGTAAACATTCCGGTCGACCACAAAGAGAAGACATTCAAGGACGTCGCTGTGTGTCGGTTACACACACCGTGCACAAAACAATGTGTGAAAAACAGTGCAATGTCAATGACTGAGCAGACGATCGCACTGCCCTATAGGCAAAAATAATCTGGGCAATGCAATGGCCACGCTCTCAAAGAAAGCAGGCTTATCCAAGATCTACACAAACCATTGCATTAGGGCCATATGCATATCCATTCTTGATAATGAAGGATTTGAAAACAGAGATATTTGTCAGATTTCGGGGCATAGTAATGAAAGCAGCTTGGCATCCTACAGAGAACAAGTCAGTGACAACAGAAAACAACAAAGGTCAGATGCTCTTTTGCGGGCCATTGGACAAAAAGTGCCCCGACAAACATCAACTCCTGCCAGATCTAGTAGTACTACTACGATTACTCAGAGCAAGACTGTCGCGACTACTCAGAGCAAGACTGTCGCACCTGCAACAGCGTCTGTCGTGGAAGAAGACGTAACCTTAAACTTGGGTTTATCAGCTTCCCAATTATTAAGCGAGGTATCGGTTTCATGTGAGGAAGTTGTTGAGGATGAGCACGTTGTCACAAATATGTTGCAGCCAATTATGAATGGAGACAATGACAACAGAGCTCAAGCCGTCAATATCGCCAACAGATCAACTCATACAACAAGGTCGACCACTTCGCGGCAAACAGTGAGTCCATTTGCGCTTAATAACTGCACAGTCACCATCAATTATTACAACTCTCCAAACTGATGTTCAAATTCGCCTGTAAATACGTTCAGATGTTTCAAGTTCGCCTGTAAATGCGTCTGGATGTTTAAAGTTCGCCTGTTCGCTTGTTTCAACCATCCAGTCAGTTGGATGCAGCTATTCGATATGTTGGTGATGAGCTATAGGTAAATCAAATGTGGCTAGATCTATATCATAGTTTATAGCCGTATTCATATTTTCCCAATTTACTTCGGGTATGGGTAATAATTACGATATTGACTGGCCTTTCTTTTGGGATATACCAGATAAATATTGCCCGCACTGAAAGAATATTTTCTGGTATTTCCCTCAGGGCCAGTCAATATTATATAAATATCTGACATCTACCATGACATTGAAAGGTAGAAAGCAATCATACAGAAAGGAATACAGGAAAAAGTGGCCATGTACAGTGTATTTGCCGTTGAAAAAGGACAATCATTCCGTGACTTGCATAATTCTTGGAAGTGATTTCAACATTGCCCATGGAAGGGCAACAGATACACAGCTGCACATTGGCAGGATCAAGCATCAAACAGCCACTGCTGCCTACAAAGGCACGGCCAGTATCGCTACATCTCTGTTTAATCAGCAGTCAGATAAATCAGTCATAAGAGCAAACGACTTTGATGACAATTTTTTTTTGATAGAGCATAACCCTGCTATTTTCATCGCAGATCATTTGAGTGATTTGCTTAATAAGATGTTTCCTGACAGTAACATTGAATCAAAGTTTACATCAAAACAGATTCAGAACAAAAGCGCATCAATTGCCCGTACACTTGGACAAGATGCAAAATGTATGTGCACTTAGATTGAGAATTCCAGTGAAGTTAGTACCAGTACTGCAGTAGTGATTACTGCTGGTACCTTTTAATACAGTGTGCATGTAGAATCTACTTGTAACTTTAAATAATTGGAATTTATGTTCAGAGTTTGTTTCTCTCTGATGAAGTTGATGTGACAGACTGAAACAAACATGAGTGAACTGACTTAGGGGATTAGGCTAACTTGGCCTGCGTATCATTAAAAATTTGGTGGCACATTCTAAATAAATGTGTCAGGACATGTCACATTTGAAAGTGTGTGTATTTTTTTTGCCTAAAAAATGTCGTATTTTGAGTGTTTTAAAAGTTAGGTGGTAAGTCGGCTATAGGATCCACACATCAAATAAATCATAAATGAAGTCTTTATTCAGTGTAGGTGGCATGTTGAGAACATACAAGATCATGACCTGTGTCACATGAATCAAACTATTAAGTTTATCAATACTTATTGTTCTAGCTAAGATGGCATGTCAGACACATGACCTATGTCACATGAATCAAAGTAATTTATTCTTTTATATTTCTAACAGAATTTTGATCTTAATTCAAGTGTAGGTGGCACATTAGGTACATGTCCTGTTGTACAAATTTTATTTTGTGATATGGAAGATTTTTATCTTCATTTCATCAGAGAATATCATCAAGAAGATAAGTGAGGTGTCCTTCTTCCTATCTACTGATGAGGGCAGTGACCGTGGTGCGGATGAATTGCTATATCCAATTGTCATTCGATACTTTGACACTGAAGTTCAGCTTGTGATCAGTGTGCTCTTACAAAATTGCAACAACTAAAGAGAGATCCGCTGGACAGAACATATTTCTCCTCCTTGACAATGTGCTCAAAGAAAGTGGTATTCCACGGCAAAAAGTCATGTGTTTCACGGAGGACAACACAATTGAGATGATGGGGGCAGTTTCTGGTACTGCTTCTCTTGTGAGGAAAGCCAACACTGATACGTTCATCAGTGGCCGCTTTTGCCACCGGCTACACCAGGCAGCTAAACAGGGAGCCAAGCAATAGAACAGAAGAGGAAAGGCGACACTGCTGGTGACCCGAGTTATCCAAAGAGGCAAAAAAAAAATAAAAACCCAACCAAAATATGAGTATGCCAAGTACCAATAGTACCCAGCTACCAAGACTTATGTGGAGAGATATGCATGTGGTGAAAGTACATATAATAGCTCTGCCTTCTGGCAGGCAGTGCAAGCAGTGTAAGATGCGAACTGAACTGGTCAGTAAGTAGCAGGGCTGTGATTAAAGCACACAGCATGAGATGATGCAGACGACAATGCAGGCTGTTAGGGACAACAGACTCTTGCTTTGGCTGCCTTAGGAAGGGGCACTTATCGAAGAGCCGTAAAGTGAGAAATTCACGCTCCTTGTGCAAAGGAAGGCATCCCACCGCTCTCCAAGATCATGAATGGAAGGAGATGAGACAGCAGGATGCTACTAACAAAGAAGGAAGCAACAAAGATGTGGAGTCCAAATCACATGCATCAAATTCCCATTCCAGTCCTTCGATACCGTCATCGATAATCATCCCAGTATATGTATGTTCTTACCACTTGTCAATCTTGTAATTCGTGATTGATGATTTCAGAATATCAAAATGCGATTTTATCCAAAAAATGACATAACAGGTTGCTTTAAAAATGCAACATAATTATGATAATGATATGATTTTTGCTTGAATTGTTTATATTTATTCATTTGTTTTACTTTCATTATTACACGTCAGGTAATAACATGCAGAACAGGATCAGATTTAAGGACATTCGTGATGCGGCTGTGCCTGAAACAGGCATGCCCTTCAGGCTTGAATCGCACACCAGATACTCATGCCTGTTTGGCAGAGACAAAAATAAATCCAGGAAAGTTAGGGAGGAGGAAGCATACAGGCAGCTCCTCATGGTAACATGAGGGAGTCATTTTTATACCAGCAGCCTTTTCTTTTTGTTGCTTTGAAGGCTTAGAGCAGGTGTTGCAATCATTCATCAGTATCAAGAAGATCAGTCATCCATTGTTCATATGATTTGTGATGACTTTTAATACATTTTCACTTCTTGAAATCCCATATGCCTGATTTTCACAAAACTGGAAAGTAGCATCTCATGAGTGGTAGGATGTTATCATAATGATATATTGTTTAGGAAAATGAGGGACCAATTTTCACTTTGAAGACTATGTTAGGTAAAATATATCAACTCTAAGATGCGGTTTATTCTTTCTATCATTAAATAATGAGGAAAGAAATACATGAATGTGATAATGTAATATGCCACTGGTTTGCGACATTCGCGATTGAAAAGAAATTTACGAAGACCATATATTCTGTTGTATGGATTGTTAGTTTGATATAGCTTTTCTGTAGATCAAAGCCAAGTGCACAGTAGTAATCTGGTGTGGGGGGGGGGGGGGGGTCCTGTTAACTTTACAGTTGGTTAAAGCATGGTTCAGCCTGTATAAAAGCCAACATGTTAGCACCGATATCAAGCAGTGTAGTGCATAACCATTATACATCACAAAATGTGGAAAAGTGAAGGGAAACTTTACTGTGATATCTCATAAGCTAGATGCTCAAGCATCCATGCAAGGAGGGGCCACCATCTAAACACATGGGGGTTCTTGGCTAGCCCGGCATGTGACTGTGGCCATCCTGACCAAACCCTGCATCACATCGTGGAAGACTGCCACCTGTGGAAGTTCCCAGGTGGGCTTGAGGAGCTAGATGCTCAGGCAGGTGGTGCTGCCCTTGACTGGTTATGCAGCTTGGATATCAATCTATAAGGCTACCCCCCCCCCCCCAACCCACCCTGCTGTATTGCATCATACGACAGAAGAAGTATGAGCCATCACACGACAGTAAAATTGGTGTCTGAGGATGTACGGCTAAAGGGACATTGACTGGAAGAGATGAACGCACATCCAGCCAAGATGAAGGGGAAAAAAAGCCCCACTTCATGTTGTTCACCTTCTGAAAGTTGATTTTGCTCGTGATAGGTGTCACAAGTAAGTTGGAAATTGCCATTCATTTTACCCCCCCCCCAGCTTTATTTGAGTTTTCCCCAGTAAAAGATGTTTAAATCTGTTTTATTTTGTTTTCGTGCGTGACAGCTAGCACAGGTGTACTGCATGCTTAAGCGGCGATCACCTGGAACCTACCCCCTTCTAATTTATCCTTTCATGGTGCGTGTTACCATGGCCATATATGCAAATTAGATGTCGGCATATGCATATCGCTGATATAGTCCTTTCGGTTCTTACGGATGAGTCCCGACAAACAGACATCATAAATCACACAGTGGAACTGAACACTCCAACTCACATACGGTCGAAGGCATATCAAGTCCCACAGTCGTTACGGAAGACGATCAGAAAAGAAGTTAACACAATGATGAAGAAGGGCATAATCGAGAAAACAAACTCTCCATACGCGTCACCTGTAGTAATTGTCAAGAAGGACGACGGTAAAAACCGATTCTGTGTGGACTATCGAAAGCTAAATGCTGCAACCGTAATCGACAAGGAGCCAATCCCGAACATGGAGGAAGTCATCGCGGATGTCGGAGGGGCGACAGTCTTCTAAAAAATTGATCGCTGCAAGGGATACTGGCAGATACCAGTGAAAGAAGAAGGCAGAGCCAAAACTGCATTCGTAACAAAGATGGACAGTATGGCCCGAATTCATGAAGGTGGTACAAATGAAACCATGGTTTAAACCATGGACAAAAACCATGGAGCGCCAAGTGTTGCACGGAATATTTCGTTACGAAATTGGTCATTTCGTTAACAAAATGACCGTTTCGTTAACGAAATTATCATTTCGTGGACGAAATGTTAATTTAGTTACAAAATGTTGTCATTTCGTTACAAAATAATTATTTCATCAACGAAATGGCTGATTTCGTAACGAAATATTCCATGCGACACGTGGCGCTCCGTGGTTTTTGTCCATGGCTTAAACCATGGTTTCATTTGTACCGCCTTCGTGAATTCGGGCCATTGAGTTCAAGGTTCTCCCTTTTGGAATGGTCAACGCACCGGTCCTCTTCACGAGGATGATGAGGAGTTTTACTGGAAGGAGTACCCAACAAGGACATGGCAGAGGTCATCAGTCAGAATGCAGCCAAGTTCATTCAGTAAGACTTTTATGTTGATGAAGGGCTGAAAGCAGTGGCACTGCATTTTCTGTTAATAGCAGAGCTCAGTCTACCAAGACCTCTACTGAGAAGTCTGCAGTTTTCTGTTAGCAGTGCTCAATCTACTAAGACCTCTGCAGAGAAGTCTTCATCTTCTGTTGAGCAAAACTCAATCTACCAAGACCTGTGCAGAGAAGTCTGTGTCTTCATAAACCAAGACTTCTAGGGAGAAGTTTGTATTTCCTACAAGCAATTATACTCCACCTACACAGACCTCCGCTGCAAAGTCTTTGTGTGATGTTAGCAGTGTTGCATCCACCAAGATCCCGTCTACATATTTCCTGCCCTCAAACTCTTCATTCTTTTTTAATCCAAAGCTTACGTGGCCTTTGTTATCTATATGAAAAGCCCCTCAAAAAACTTGCTATGCAGGTATATGAATGTCTATATGAATACAAGAAAGAAAAAAAGAAGGAAGGCAGTATCTTCACTTATTTCATTGTTATCAGATGACATCAGCTGCCCTAAATCTGAGCTGCATTGGATCGACATCAAACGAGAATTTCCTGAGGCATAATACAATGTTCAAAAGGTGAAGTAGCCTTCTTATACAACATTTATGCAGTATTCACATCTAGATGAACATTGGCACTACGAAGCAAGCACATATAAATCATCTACAACTGAATTCTTTCAGCAAGATTAAGAAATAATGCAATGCATAATCTCAATTTCAATACCCAGTAAACTAACTTTGGTTTTGATTTCTCTATAAAACATAACAAAACAAAAGAATATGAAAAGCTACTGCATTGAAAATACCTGATTTACAATAATGCCTACCTAATGAGGCTTGAAGTACTCAATGTGCAGTATTAAGGGCAGGACAAACTAACTCCAAGGGCACGGCACAGTAACCGACGGTCAAACCTTAACAACCTGTATTTCAGAATCGCCAAGCAAAAAGCCATTGCAGAGGTATATGTATAAGGCAAGCATTTCTTTTTTTCCATTAAGAGAATATATTCATCTATCTGTAAAAAGGTCCCAAAATTTTCAGAAAAAAATTATCATTCATCTCAAGGTGCATTTTCCTAATTAAAAAAAAAATGCACCGAAAATGGTAAAAAGATACCACTCGGCAGTTTTGTACTACAAGCATATGCAATTTTTCTCAAAACAAAAGAATATTAAGTAAACTCCAGTCATTGTAGACATAAATTTTTTTTCATGAACTAGTGTGATATAGATCACAATTTTGGATGTGTGAACGAGAGCGCAAAAAACGTAATTCAAATCGCGCTTTGACTCATGCTTTTTCAATGTGTGTGAATGAGCCTATTGTTAGGCCCAAGTGGGTTGGATAACTCAAGATTCGGACAAGTTTGAAGAAATTAACTACATGTAAATACTGGTAAAAAGTGTGGCGAATATTTGCTTGGTGCCACCTTGGCACACTAAGGGTTTAAGTACAGTGAGTAGTTAACCTTTCCACAGCCAACAGTGCTGCACCTTATTCAAAAGGTTTCTCTAGTCCGACGATCATGCTACAATCAATTCTACGCAAAGACTCCTCGAGAAAGGTACACTGAAGGTGTCAGTCAAACTCAAAGGTGTTTTTCCCTCAAGAATATCTGTGGAATTCCCATGGCTTTGGATGTTTGGAATGATTGTCGATTACAATGACTGTAGCTACTGAGCAAACAATAAATGCACTTGCGTCAGCTTGGTCGTTTCCTGGTTTGCACCTGCAATTAAGACACCTCACCATATCAACTGCAACACTCTTTTTGAGAAAGACATGCTATTTCCCTAAATCTCAGTTTAAAACAATTTTTTTCCACTTGATAATAACTTTCACTCATTTTTCCCATCATAATTTTGTTTCATTTCCACTTACTTCAAGTGAGAGAATCGCTATCACATGATAACTGCATTTTTTTTAAGGCACTCACAAAAATCCCTAATTGTTGAAGCCATCATGGGAACCTGTGTGGACAGCCACAGACGCTTGGAGGTGGCCAGGCCCCGTCAGTCTGTGTACCACTTTGCGCCCCTCTGCAACGCCCGCTCCCACATCCCGAATTCCCGCTCCTCGCCCGTGATTGGCTGCGGCTGAAAGGTGACGTCCGTCTTCCTCAGACGTTTTAGTTCCTCCTTGTCCTTCCACACCCCTGCAGAGAATGGAAATTCAGAGCATCTTGCTTCTCAATTTCTGTTTCTGTGGTTTTTCATATTCCATACAGCCCTCTCTCAAATCAGGTATAGGGTCCTATAGTCAGCATCCTCAGAGACATAATTTGACTACTGTAAAAGTGGATATTTTCGCGTGACTAATTTTTCGCGCTTGGCCGGGTCGGAAGAGTTTCGCGTGTTTTTAATTCCGCGGAATCAAGACATCACGCACAGGCACGTATGGCAAGCAAAAATATTCGCGTGCTTTTATTTTCGTGCTAGTTTCTGGTTGCGCAAAATGCGCGAAAATTTGAACACCGCGAAAATTTGAACACTGCGAAAATTTCCACTTTTACAGTACTTGAGGGAAAAACTTTCACTATTGTTGCCAATATCCAAGAGTCAGCATATTATATTCCATTATACTTTTCTTAAAAAGAAGAAAATGACTGAATTGGTCACACCTTGTGATGTTGTGTGTAG
This sequence comes from Diadema antillarum, assembly GCF_040938485.1. NCBI lineage: Eukaryota > Metazoa > Echinodermata > Echinoidea > Diadematoida > Diadematidae > Diadema > Diadema antillarum. Next base: position 344,860 of record NW_027271807.1, on the reverse strand, counting down.
CATCATTGTTTACCCATTGTGACAATCCAGCCCCTTCAAATCTCTTAAGGGAAATGAAAAGTGATATGAATAAATCAAACTGAAATGAAAAGATCTCAAAATGATAGTGACTTTCTTGATTTATTTCACTTGCTCATATACTGTCACAAATGTAAAATTCTTTTAAAGATGCAATCATCATGACGTGAGGGCTTTTCAATAAATTTCGCAGTCACAAAACCTAAGACAAACAATTTTTAGCTGTTGTTAACCCGTTTGGGACGGACTGATTTTGCCACAACACGTATTTCCCATAGACCCCTTCCTGAGTATACTCGGGACTCGTCCCCAACGGGTTAAGAGATCATATGATGTACTATCAATAATCAAGTGACATTCAACTAGATTTTGCCAAGATTCTCACATGCTCACGGTTCACTAGTTTTTATCAGAAATGACACCATATCTGGTGCAACATTTTTGCAGGGGCAGTCAAAGACAAAAGGGGGGAGATGCATACCAGCAGAGAGTCCAGCTAGGAAGGCGGCCCCGAGGCACGACATGTCCAGATTGCTTGCCCTCTCTATGGGATTCTTCAAGAGATTCGCCGCTAGCTGCAGGAGAAAGTTGTTCTGACTCGCACCGCCGTTGACCCTTTGGATGAGAGTAGTGATAGATGGACATCAGAACTTAGGCAAGAGAAAAAATACAGATCACTCAGACTTGGAAATTTTTCTCTCATCATCCACCCTTACATTCTAGGTGGAGGATGCAGCTATTGTCTATGCTGTTGCGCTTAACATCTGATACGGCGAGACTGTTGTCTTTGCTAAGCGATACGTCTGATGTGGCAAGACGATGAACAGTGGATGCGCATGAAGCATCTGCCTTTGTCGACTTGTCTTGCTTTTATAGGACTTCATTGTTTTCTTATCATTGATTATGAATCGGTGGAAGTTTTTGTACAAAAAACTGCCACTGATTCATAATCCATATTAAGAAAACAATGACTAAAGCAAGATGATTGGATATACACGAGGCCGTGGATGCTCCGCGCGCATCCACTGTAGGTAGTCTCACCGTATCAGAGGTATTGCTTAGTAAAGACAACAGTCTCGCTGTATCAGATGTTTAGCGCAACAGCATAGACAATAGCGGTATCCCCCGGCTAGATTATAGGCCATTATCATCCTCATACTGATAAAAGTAGAACAAGAACAGAACAGTGTAACTGGACACTCAGCAATGTCTGGTAATATGCTTTGACCCTTGACCTGCAAGGGCACTTCGCTAAGCTCGCTAAGATTTTTCATCAGCATTCTGTAATCAATCCATAACTTGACCTATTTGTAAAGTTAGCAAAGCCAAAGGTATAATAGCAGAGCTGCCAACCTTTGGAAGCACGAATCCGGACTCAGCAGCTCCAAAATCCGTATTTTTCCACCAGAATCCGTAATTTTTCCATCTCCCTCTTTTTGCTATTTTGAATTAAACTCGTCGACATATGAGGCCTACAGGCTCTAAACAAAACATTACGACACATGCCGAAGTATCGAGCTGGACACCAGCACGATAAAGAATCCAAGCTACGCAATGTTCAGCGTTGATTGATTGCTTTCTCGCGCAATGCATGTGTACAAGTGCATGTATGTACCTCCAGAAACTTGCTGGGCTGGTTATGGAAGCTTCCACTATCTAGCAGGGGAGGGGGGATGCTTTCATCTTCTCAAGAAAGCTTCTGTGTGAGCGAATGCAAAACTCTCTTCGGTGTTTCCAACTATTGTTTACTATAAAACATAATCACGCGTTGTTTTCAGGCTTTATCATTTTACTGGATTTTAAACATCAGTATTTTCCGATGTATTCCAATTTCTTTTACCCTGACTGGAATCGGAAACTCTGCTATAGATGATCGCAAAAATGCCGCGCTGTGTGTGGCTGCGCCAATGTGCAAACACGTGGTTTCACTTTCAAGTTTAAAGGAAAGACCCATGTGCTCCTGCCTAAGAGGTTACTGCAAGTTCGATGGATCGAATGCGCCATAGCTGAGCTGAATGGCTTGTTTACGGTAAACATGGAGTTTAAATTCGATACGAAAAAGTCATTACGTCTTTCACGAGGAAAAACATACAAAACAAACAAACAAACAAAAAAACACCTACGAACGAATGTTGATAGCCAAGACTTTGAAAAGTAATAAGCAGTTATGATGAGCGTGAACTGAAATTAATTGTCATGATTTTGCTGTCTAACCAGGTGATGACTGCATCTCATTGGACCTAATCGTAGTGAATTTGTCTGGGCATACGAGATCTTCTAAGTATTTCCGTGATTGCATTTTTAATTGACTGATTAATCGATCCTTTTTTATTGTTCAGGGAACATAAGATATTCGATTAAGTACAATATATTCGACTGTTTGATGTTTCCTACTATGCGCCAAAAGAAAGGATATAGAATCACGATATCTTTGCAATGATTCCTTTAATTCAACTAATGAGCTGGTTCTTCGATCGATATTTCCAGGATACTAACACGCTGTTTATTCCAGTGCGCGCATTCTTTCGTCTGGCATGCACCTGGGTGTGGCATCTGTTTTTCTGGAAATTTCCACAAGGGGAGAGGCCGGGTGGGTGTCAAGTTTCTTCGAGCCGAAGAGACTGCGTGTATTCAGTATTTCACAATCTCTTCGCTCTAATTTATTGTCATTCGTGCTTTCCCCTTATTCTTTGCTGATATTGAACATTTAGATTTAACTTTACGAAGGTTGGTAGATCGTGAATCTTTTTGTTGTGAGGTGTATGTAATTTCTTTTTTATCATTCTTTGGAGGGAAAGAAGAGTAAGGGGGAAAGAAGAATAAGACTAAGAGGGAAGTGAAATAAAACGAACGGCACGTACGCTCAGCATTCACAGTAGACGTCTTTTTGTACCAGCATACGGTTTTCATCATCACCATCAGACATCACTCATATCATTTTAGCCTTTTCCTATTAACATTAAGAAACACGCATAGTCCCTCGAGATTAACACCGAGGAAAATGAATAAGTATAACAAGTACAAAGTATCAACACCTCCCAACAACACAAATATTTAGAAAAGATAACACACGTCGCTTCGATTCGAAAAAGTATAGCACGAAAGCGGAGAAATCGCCGTTACGAAAATTACAGTGCGAGACACTTGAAAGAATTACGTTTAAATATTTCAAAGCATAAAGAGAACGGATAAAGTGATATAAAATGGAAGAAATCGTACCAAACGAGGTGTGAGAAACAACAGAAATAGAACGATAAGTTTTGTAGTAAGATTTATAGGCCCTAGCAAAAGTTTGCAGCACCGAAAGCTACGCGAAAATCAAATAGATCTACACATTGGAAATTCGGTATTACGACGAGATCCTTGAGATCGTCAATAAACGATACAAAACAAGGGAAATTAATTCACTTTGACCGGAAAATAGTTTGTTATAAGTATTCTGTTACATGAGATCTCCTTTTATAGGCCTAGAAATACATCGAGTTTCCACGATACTCGGGGAAAGAAAGTTCGAACGCTTTTCATCTGCACATACTGCAGTGCACATCATCAGTACACGAACAGAAACTCACCTCTTCCTTGCAGAAAAAAATGATGCAATAACGTTACAAAAAACACACACAACACTCTAAAAATCATTTCGTACTTGGGAGGCAAGGGAAAAACGGAAGAAGTAGAGAAAAAGAAGCAGACATTGCACAACGGAGCGCTTCTACCCCGACTGAAAACGAAATAGGGTACTGTCTAGAGTGGCAGCTGGCTACAGTGTGTAGCTAAACTAAGTACTCGCGCTCCGGTCCCCAGCCGGCCGGCCACACATGGGGATCCCATGGCGATCGATGGAAACATCCAGGGTCCGTAGGCGACAGGGATTCACGCGCGCGAATTTCCGTTCGGTGTACACAGTACGCAAGCAGCGAATTGCGTGTGCGCACACTTTTCTATAATGGAAGCTACGAACACACACGTCGAGTACACAGACACCGACACACACAAATGCGGGCAACCAGGCAATGGAGAATGAATGAAACATGTACAGTGTGTAGTCTGCTAGTATATTGCAGTTGCTGCATAGGCGATAGGGCATTATCGGAATTTCCAAAAACCGTAATTTTGAGGCGACATTCCGTACTCCCGTAATCGTGATCATTTCCCGTAACAATTACGGGAAATCCGTAATAGTTGGCAGCTCTGTAATAGCAATGTGCCACAGTCCAATAGGAAGGCCACGGTGACATAATAGGCAGGGCTCGACTCTAACTTTTTTAGTCTGGTGGCCTGTTCGGGCCACTGAAATCTTTAAATCTGAAATTTTGGTGGCCCGAAGAAGATATGCAGTGGCCTCAAATGAAAGCAAGAGTGACAATTCATTTGGAATCTTTGTCGCCCAATCGTGCCATCAAAAGATAAATTTGGTAGCCCTACACCAATTTTTTAGTGGCCCTGGGCCAGTGGGTCACAGTTGATATCGAACCCTGCAATAGTGATAAGGGGGATTAGGTAATCTCTAATCATGGCAATTCATTTCCAGACATCTGAACCAACTGGCAAAAAAAAGTGCTCCAATACGTGTGGCACTCTGCAAACAAAGCACAGTATTTGAAGGGTTAAACGAATCAAAGCGGAGGAGAAGGTTCAGTCTGACTTAAAGTTTTCAGCTATAACGTAAGGAATTCATCGTTAAATTTTGTGTTACCTTTGATTAAGACTTGTTTCAAACATAAAAGTTTGACATATTCTGGGTCAATGCATTGGAATAAGTTATCATTGGAATTGAAACAAAAACCAACGTTTGTAAGCTTTAAAAATGCACTTGACCGAAACTGTTAATTGACAACTTTTTCAGTTTTCCCCCTTTGTATGGGCTACTCTCTCCTTATCTCTCCTCTCTCTCTCTCTCTCTCTCTCTCTGTTTCTCTTTCTGTCTGTCTCCCTCATTCTCTCTCTCTCCTGAACTCTCATTTGTTTTCGCCTCTTTCATTTTAAACTACGGCGATGTACTTGTATAATAATTGTACACGGTTATCTCTGATTGATCATGTTTGTTTCTGTCGAAATGTGTGTCGCAGTTTCACCACCATGTTGTTGTGTTTTTTTTCTATATGTTTTTTGTTGTTTTTATGTATGAGTTTTGTTTTTTGTTTGTTTGGTTTCTTTTTTCATTTCTGTATAAAATGTATATCTATGTTGTATTTTTTATCCGCACGGACCTGCGGAAGAACAGTCTTCGGACTGAAGTATGTGCCGTGTATAAATAAATGAATGAAATGAAATGAAAAAATGACTCACCTGATAGTTGGATTGAGTTTAACCCTGCTCACCACCTTCTGGAGTTCATACAGCTGTTTACACCTAGAATAAAATACACAAGAACACGAGCATCACCACAAAGTAAAAAGAAAGCTATTCATGAGTTGGGACCTTCTTGACTCAGTAGACGCATTCACACACAGGAGTCATCGGTTTTTGCATCATGACGCAAAAAATCAATGTTCCTTGGTACTGTTCACACATCCCCCCCCCAAAAAAAAAAAAATATATATATCACTCGACTACAAATGAATCGCTTTGAATCTCCACCCTGTAAATGTCTGAACAATTACCAAATCATGACCCCAGGCACCTGAGTGTGCCGACCTAACCTTGACGAGTTGCATTATGGGATAAAAAAATTTCTCCACATGCCATTCACACATGCGGTGCAGGATGACATTATTGCAAGTGTTTGAAAAAAAAAAATTAAACTGGACTGATTTTCAAGGAGAACAAGAAAAAGAGTACTTAAACTGACCTGGTGCAAGAGATTGACAAGAGGTAGGTAAGGCTTTCTTTACCTAAACATAATTGACTCCAGCATGGCCCTGGTCACATGGGCGGGTCTGGTTTTGGGCGTCAGGCCTACCAGGCAGGCACAAGCACAAAGATCATTGACGGGGGCCTGTGGGAGGTCAAAGGTCAAGTAGCAATGAGTAGCATAGATGGACATGAACAAAGTATTCAGAAATGTCTGGACACAGTCCAAGTGAAATATATCATGAAGCAAAAGCAAAGCATCTAAAAAGCATCTCCCATTCTCGGGCCACGTTTGAGTGCTCAAAAGCAAACCAAATTGAACCAATCTAATGTGTACTGTACATGTACCATACTACAGTATGCTAGATTTGGAACATTTGAATGCTCTGTGAAGAAAGTGTACCTGCGAGTTATGGAGGTATGTTTAGGGAGAGTGCTGGAACGCACGCTAGGATGAGATCTAGGGTGGCAGCGTCAACTCACCAGTAACCCCTTGAATGCCGGGACAAAGTAGACACCCCCGCTGCTATCAACTGATTTAGCCAGCTCCTCCGACTCGGCAGGACTTTTGTAGTAGCCTTTGTGGTGGAGAAAGAGAAAGAGAGTGAAGGATGAGCAAGAAGAAAAAAAAAGATACATTTGTAGGTTAGATTGCGTTCTGACGGGGGTGTGCGGCCGAAGCCTCTAAACCCATACCCATGTTCAAGGGTCATTTAGCCAGAAATGACTGGTCTTTGAACTAGAAAATAGGGATCATTTGATCTGAGAAAAATGAAAAACTTTACATGAGATAATCAAAATGTAAATTTTATAGATTTGTGTCCTGGCCTGCCCCATCACCCACCAACACACCATGATGGGCAGACTGAACCTAACCAAGGGACGCATAGCAGCCAGTCTTAATTACTTTCAATGCCATGGATGGATGAGCAGGCTGAACTTAACCAAACTACATGTAGCAAGTCTCAGCTCCTTCAAACATCTGTACAGCTAGATGAGCAAGCTGAACCCAGCCAATTAAGCTACACATAGCCAGTCTCAACTCCTTCAAACATCACTGCTAGATGAGCAAACTGAACCTAACCAAGCTACACGTAGCCAGTCTCAGCTCCTTCAAACATCACTGCTAGATGAGCAAGCTGAACCTAACCAAGCTACACGTAGCCAGTCTCAACTCCTTCAAACATCACATCTAGATGAGCAAGCTGAACCTAACCAAGCTACACATAGCCAGTCTCAACTCCTTCAAACATCACAGCTAGATGAGCAAACTGAACCTAACCAAGCTACACGTAGCCAGTCTCAGCTCCTTCAAACATCACTGCTAGATGAGCAAGCTGAACCTAACCAAGCTACACGTAGCCAGTCTCAACTCCTTCAAACATCACATCTAGATGAGCAAGCTGAACCTAACCAAGCTACACATAGCCAGTCTCAACTCCTTCAAACATCACAGCTAGATGAGCAAACTGAACCTAACCAAGCTACACGTAGCCAGTCTCAGCTCCTTCAAACATCACTGCTAGATGAGCAAGCTGAACCTAACCAAGCTTCACATAGCCAGTCTCAGCTCCTTCAAACATCACTGCTAGATAAGCAAACTGAACCTAACCAAGCTTCACATAGCCAGTCTCAGCTCCTTCAAACATCACTGCTAGATGAGCAAACTGAACCTAACCAAGCTTCACATAGCCAGTCTCAGCTCCTTCAAACATCACTGCTAGATAAGCAAACTGAACCTAACCAAGCTTCACATAGCCAGTCTCAGCTCCTTCAAACATCACTGCTAGATGAGCAAACTGAACCTAACCAAGCTACACGTAGCCAGTCTCAACTCATCCAAACATCACTGCTAGACGAGCAAACTGAACCCAGCCAAGCTACACATAGCAGGCAGTCTCAACTCCTTTCAACGCCACATGTACAGCTAGACGACCAGCCTGAATTATACCAAGCGACACAAATCAGCAAGTCTCAACTCTGTCCAACACCACAGGGAGACGAGAAGACAGACGAACGCGAGCTCGTTAATTTCATCGACGAAATCACAAATAACTGCTTGGGTGAGTATACACATGATATCTATTTGTCACCTTTTTAATTCTCAAAAGATTTTCCTCTGTAAATATGGAAGTTATTACGGTTTGAAATATTTATTCTTTTTTTTTTTACATTTCTTGATCATTAATTTTTTAATAAGCAAGTTGATGTCATGAGGAGCATGTGGCCCCCAGGGGGGGGGGGGGGGGGGGGGGCCAAGGGGGAGGGCCCTGAAGGGGATAAATTTTAAAAATCTGCTTCTCCAGACCCCAAAGCAGTACAAACAAGATTTTCTGTGTGTAGATTGATACCTTTATATATGAAGAATATAGTTTGACCATGGCAAGACCCAGTGGGCTGATTTCAACCAAACTGGATGAGGATCATCCTTGGGGGTGGGGAAATAGGAGAAATTTGTGTTCCAGACCATAAAGCATTACCGTCAAGATATGTTGTACGTGGATATCTTCATATAGCTGAAGAATATATATGTAAGTTACTTATAGCAATACCCACTTGGGGGGGGGGGGCACATTTTCATCTTTTTCAAAACTACTGGGCAGATTTTACCCAAACATGATTTCAACCAAATTGCTGGGAATCATCCTTCTTTGTATGTTGGGGGGGGGGGGGGTGGCTCCTCCTAGCAAAAGGGAGAAGGAACCTTATAATACAATGGGAAATTGCATCAAGTGTATTGACTGCGATAACTCGGGTGAGCGTCGTGCCCCTGGGGCTCTTGTTTCATCCAACTGAACGGAATCAGACAGCTAGGTCATGCAGCTCAGTTTTAGAATTTGTTAAGTCGATCAACCACAATGTTAACCACTGGCTTTAAGTTTTTGTGGCGCATTTCTATTATGGTTCATAACTTTTGATCCATAGGTCCGTTTGTGAACAAACTTGGTTGAAGATGTCCCTTGGGGAGTTGATGGTCACCACAAGGTCAAAGGTCACAGGCAGGGGTCAACACACTTTAAGGGCCAAATGTTCAGTTTTTGTGGCACGTTTCTATTATGGCTCATAATTTTTTATCCATAGGTCCATTTATGACCACACTTGGATGGTTAATGTCCCATGGGGAGTTAGTGCTAAATCATGTGTGGCGGTTAGGGGGAGATGTCAGAGTTTTTTACTTGTAGCACTGGTGTACGACAGGGTGAAAACCTTTCCCCGCTTTTATTTACCATTTATCTGAATGATTTTCAAGAATACATTAGAAATTTTTTTTCCAGCCTTGTTTATGGTGGCCTTAAATATTTGGAAAGTGAGATTTCTTACCACCTGGATTCTGATAATGTCAAAAAAGCTTTAAATCTTTCTTGTTTACTTTATGCAGATGACACAATAATTTAGCAGAAACTCCGGAGGAGTTGCAAAAAGCTCTTGATGCTGTAGATAGTTATTGTCAGACATGGCGCTTGACTGTAAATGCAAGCAAGACTAAAATTGTTATTTTCTCCCGTGGGAAGGTTAGAAGAATTCCTGAATTCGTTTATGCTGGTGATCCACTTGAGGTTGTAGATGACTTTGTGTACCTTGGAGTTAAATTCAATTATAATGGTAGTTTTAAAAAGGCAATTTCTAAACAAGTCACACAAGCTAGAAAAGCACTTTATAGCATGTTGGTCAAGGCTAAAAAGTTACAGCTCTCTGTGGACACACGGTGCCATCTATTTGATCATCTTGTTTTACCTGTTTTACTCTATGGTTGTGAAGTTTGGGGTTATGAGTGCATAGACCAAATTGAAATCTTCCATAGGAAATTCTTAAGAAAAATTTTGCTTGTGAACGAATGTACTCCTGATTGTATGGTTTATGGGGAAATTGGATGAGGAGTAATTTTGAACTATATTAAATGTTGAATGATTGGATTCTGGTTGAGATTAGTCAAGGGAAAAGAAACCAAACACTCATGTACAATTTTCAAATTTCTTCTGCATTTCAAGGAGACATACACTCCCCGTCATAATCACAATAGTTATTATTCATCGCAAATATATTTTATTATGCAGGGCTAGGGAATGTGTGGTTAGCACAAGGGGGTGGATTTAGTGCTGCATGGGTTTCACACACCTTAAAAGTTAGATATAATGTTTATTCAAGAGTGGAGAGCAGCAACATGGTCAAATAGAATCTGTACAAATTATAGAATGTTTAAGGATAATCTAATGTTAGAGAAGTATTTACAGGTCTTGTGTAAGAAAGATTACATTACATTAAGTAAATTTAGATGTAGATCTAATGGATTACCTGTTAATAAGGGCAGGTTTGATGCAAGCCTGACAGATGAATTGCATTTTACTATTATGTTCATCCGACGATATAGGGGATGAATTTCATTATATTTTTGTTTGTCCCTTTTTCAACAAAGAGAGATTATTGTATTTACCAAGTACAATAGCTTGAGGGCCAGTAGACCAAGTGCATTACATATGGCCAAATTACTAGTATTCAATTCAACTAATGCTTGCCATTTGAAAAAAAAACTAGCCAAATTTGTCAGATTATGTTTCAGTTCTCTTCAATACCAAAGAAAAAAGACAGTAGTTTTGTAGAAAGCAAAGTAGATGTGAATGTTTGTACACATAGTGGTAGAGTAGTTAAACGTCCTTTACGCCTTGTTTTTTAAACATATTTATTTATATCAGTTATTTTCACATGTACATCTGTACATGTACATTATCACTTATATTTTTGTATTCATATATTGTAAATATGTTTGTACTCTCATACCCCGAGAGGGGGTCGATAGAGTCAATACAATCTTACAAATCTTACAAATCTTACAAATCTTACAAATCTTACAAATCTTACCAGGAGGTCAAAGATCACAGGCAGGGGTCAATGAACCTTTAGGGCTAAATATTAAGTATTATGGCTCAATTTCTATTGTATGTTTATGAGTGAAACACATTATGGCACTTGCCTTGTTCTAATTCATGTTATTGAACGAACATCATTAGAAGAGATTCTACTGGAAGTGTATGTGGGATGTCAGCTGACCTTCATTCAGTGATATGTACAGGAATATTAACAGTGATTTTTTTTTTCTTCGTTTTACCTGACAGGGTCACTTTGGAGCTATAACATAGACAGCGTCAGAACTGGAAGTACTGCCGAAGTCATAGCAGAACTATACCAGATGTTACATGCACCAGATGTAAAAGGTGGGACAAGCCTTGATGTCACTGCAATGTTATCTCATTTAGAATTCATCTAAATTGAAATAATATGTGTTAAATATTAACTAACCCCAATCCCACCGGGTTATTATTTTTGTATGTTATATTGATTAATTTATGCTAATTTATGCCAAAATAATGTTTTGCCTTTAAATCACAAAATACAGCTCCAAGACTTCTAATTTTTGGTGAAAATATTCTTTTCAGTATCATTGACAATAATATTGAAGCGAAAATTCTGCTTCATAATTATTTCTTATGTATTTCATTGTTTCCTGAATTTCTCATTTATTTCTTTGTTTTTTGACTTTTTGTTTTTGTTGTTTTTTCATCGAAATTTCTCGCATAAACTTTTTAAAGCATAATCAAACTAAAATAAATCATTATCAGCCATTGAAAATACAAATATAAATTTGAATACGAATTATTTGCAAATACATAATTTACATTGGATTTGTACACAAAATCAAGTTTTTGAGCAATTTTGGGGTAGACAAATTTTTTTCTAAGGGGCGTGGCTTCAAAACGGTATGCCCGGGAGCAACAAATTATGTCTCAAAAGTTGCGCGATACTTGAAAGAAAAAAGTCATAAAATGCTGCGGTGAAAACATCTCACGAAATAATCATGCGAAACGTCGAGGTGGGGCCAAAATAGCCCCCCCCCCCCTCCCCGTGGGATTAGGTTTAAGGGGAATTTTTTATAATTGACCTCAGTAAACGACAATAAATGAACACCACCAAAGATATAATATAAAATATAATAAATATGTCACCCTGTTCCCTAAGCTCATTCTGGCAAGGGAAACTCATTTGCATTTGCATTTCTTTTTCTTAAACTCACTCTGGCAAGGCATACTCATTTGCATTCTCTTTTATTCGGACTAGTGCTGTAGTAGGTCTCCGCACTTGGCTAATTTTAACAAAGCCTCAGTCAGGTGTTTTAGCTAGCTGTGCTGGGGCTGTGCACAGTTTATATAGGCATAGGAATGCGGTAATTAAATTGTTTTTCAGTTGCTAGGTTACTTGGCAGGGTAGGAGATAATTGGTTAAGTTTTTGGGTGTGTGCAGTCCTGTGTTTAGGAGAGAGTTGTGTGAGGGAAAATCGGTGCACTCCATATTGAACCTTTGAGTTGAGAGGTTGAGCTCTTCATCCTCACAGTGGTGTGACTGGATTTGTGTGAATTCTGGGTGTGAAAAAGCCTCGACTTGGATACCCCCACTAGCGAGTAATTTTCAGACTTGCAATTTTCGGGACTTCCTTTTGGCTGCCACAGCACACCAAAGCACATCTCCAAACCCAAGACCACAGAGATTTCCGTAAGTTGACATTTTATGTATTTGTTAAGCAGCTGTAATGATATAGATTGTGTAATTTGACAGCACAAAAAGGAATTGTTTTAATGCTCAAAAATCTTTGTCACATTGCAGTAGATTTAACATTTACAATTTCAAACTGTTATGAATTTTGGATACTTTATGGAAAGCAATTACAATAGTGTTGTTGATAAGTGCTACTACATTAATTACATTTCTTGTTAAAACGTTTGTTAGTCTTTTGTACAGAGCTCTGGAAGTATGGCAGATGAAATCATTATTTTCATTTTGTGATAAGACAAAATGACATTAATTGCTCAGTATAAGTATTATCGTATAGTTTTGCATTTGTCTATACGGTTGCAATTATGAGGTTTCTTTTGCGTGTATCAATTGAATATAATCTGTGTAAACAATAGTTTTTATGCTATTTGACACTTCAAAATGTGTCTGCTTTTTATGCAAATTGACACTTCAGATTGAGTCCACTTTTTATGCTTGTATTTGGCAATTGCCTTTCAAAAAAAAACCCAATTGTTATACAGACACATTAAATGACCGTAAAGTGAATTGTTCATAATTACATATTGATGGTTAATCGGTTTCCTTTTAAAGCAACAGTAATTGTATTTGATAATGTTAAGAACACTTTTTAGAAGGCATTTTGGTATATTTTTATACAGTCATCCCGTTCCTCGTCTTAATGCAAACTTAGCTGGGCTAAGTAAGCTCCATGTCTTCTTCGTAGACACCGGCCATTGGCCAAGACTGTTAACTCCTCGAACTCCACGCTTTCTGCAAATTGGTCTCGAACGACATTGATTTTCTCCGACAACGACCTCGTCATTGATTACCACTTGCCGACGAACTCTTTATCAACATGATTACTCACGCGTGATCTCCCTCATCGCGGGGCTTTATATTTCCATCCCCATGTAAAGTTGGTATTATTTTATTGGTGCACCTTAGGGTTTTTAGGTCAAGTTAACAAAAATATATTGCAAGAATTTTGAATATTGAAACTGTTGCAAAACCACAAAACCATCAAATTTATAATTAAAATACTGTTAATGTTTGTAAACCAAAACAGTACATTTGACTTTGATTATTGCATTTATAATACATGTATTTGAATATTTGATGGGAAAAGGTATATTATATTAAAAATCAAGTTAATTGACTGTTTGTAACTTATTCAAAGTTTGACTGGTTTGATTCTTTGAAGTTTTGTTTTTTTCGTACTTAAGTTCATAATTAAAAATCTTTTAGATATTGAACGAACTTCACTTAATTGTTTAGTCGATATTTAATTGGCAACAAATAAGTGACAAAATAAATAAAGTAAATATAAAAATACATACATACTTTAATGCATATATGATAGGATATGTTTATAGGCATAATCTAACATCACCGAGATTTTAAATATCTGAGCTGCATGGCCCTGCATGCATTCAGAATGTGTGATGGAATGTGAAAATGAACCTGGAGAAAATTATACTTCATGATTATCACTTAGTGCTTCAAAAAACTGGAAACTTAAAATAACATCAAAGTATAAAGTGTAACTGGTTATATGTACCATCAGTTTAGCAAATTCAGAGATATCTTGTTTAAATGCATGATCTTCATTAATTTTGTGAATTTATCCTTCAGCCAAGGGCTTTTGTACGCAAATGGCGGTGACATATTTTGGAAAATGCCTTTTATTAATCCATCCACCATATTCTTAAACTGTCTCTTAAATCAAAATTATTATTAAATTTCATGGAGGTATGATATGAATTTTTCTTTTCCTCCGCAATAGGAAATACACCAATGAAAGCCACTACCTCTACAACAGCACCTACACATAGCAGCCAGACTCAACTTCTTCCAACACCACAGGAAGATGAGAAGGCTGAATGTAACCAAGCTATACATAGGAGCCAACCTCAACTCCTTCCAATGCGACAGTGGGATGGTCAGGCTGCACCTCACCAAGCTCCACAAGGCCAATCTCAGCTCCTTCCAACACTACAGCAAGATAAGCAAACTGAAACTAACCAAGCAACACTTAGCCAATCTCGGCTCCTTCAATCATCACAGCTAGATAAGCAAGCTGAACCTAACCAAGCAACACTTAGCCAATCTCGGCTCCTTCAAACATCACAGCTAGACAAGCAAGCTGAACCTAACCAAGCTACACGTAGCCAGTCTCAACTCGTCCAGACACCACGGCAAGATGAGGAAGCTGAACCCGACAAGGCTACCCATAGAACCCAGTCTCAACTCCTTCCAACACCACAGCGAGATGAGCAGGCTGTACCTAACCAAGCTACACGTAGCAGCCAGACTCTCCTTCTTCCAACACCACAGCAAGATGAGCAGGCCAAATCAAACCAATGCACACATAGCAGCCAGCCTCAACTCATTGAAACACCATAGCTAGATGAGCAGGCTGAACATCATAATGGAGGGACATCAGTTGGTATGACAGGTAAAGTGGAATCAGGTAGGAGGAGATACAGACAGGCTGCCAACTGGACTGCTAGAGACAAGACCAAACATCCGCTATTGCCAGTCGATGTGCAATGTGAGCTGTTTGATGTCCTTGTTGCTCCAATTTTACTGTATGGAAGTGAGGTTTGGGGTCATGAAAATTTAGAATGTATTGAAATGTTTTATAAGAAATTTCTTAAGAGTCTTTTAGGTTTGAAGCGTTAACCGTATGGCGTTTGGTGAGCTAGGGGAGGTAAGCCTGACTTACAACATTGAGAAGTGCATGGTGAACTTTTGGCTTAGATTAAATGGAAATATAAATGGAGATCGAAACTGTCTTGTATTATTTATAACCTTTATATGTCAATTGCACGATAAAGAAATCTTTAGGTCAAAGTGGATAGTAAAGGTGAAAGATATTCTCGACAAATGCGGTATTAAATATTTGGTCCGATCGAGCCATTATCCTCAATCTAAAATGGGTTGAATCAGCCGTCAGTCTTCGTTTAAATGATATTGGTCAGCAGAATTGGTGTGCGGAAGTAAATAGAAACCGCCTTTGCACTAACTATAGGATATTTAAAGAAAGCTACATTTTTTAGGAATATTTGATTAAACTTGATTATTTTGAATGGTTAGCATTATGTAGATTTAGATGTGGAAATCACAGATTACCTGTTAGTGAGGGACGTTATCTCCCTAATCAAGAAGTTAAATCCTGCACCTTGTGTAAAATGAATGATCCAGGTGACGAGTTTCATTTTTTGTTTAAATGTCCGTTCTTTGAAACAGATTGGAAAGTTTTAATTAAGACCTATTATGCTCGCCGACCGAATGTCTTGAAAATGAAGCAGCTTTTTAATTCTAAGAACATAAGAGTTTTAAAGAAATTGTCACATTTCTGTCAGATCATAATGGCCAGATTTTGATGTCTCGTCATTACTTTCCTTTTACATTGTATATATTGTAAGATACTACTGCCACTGTTTGCCATTAAGTACCGATTGTTTCACTTATTTGATCCTTTTTTTTTAACTGTCGTTGTTTGCCTTATGAAGTTAATGATATGTACATAGTATATATAATATGCTTTTTGTATCACATCTTTATTAATGGCTTTGTTTTGTCACAAAAACATTTACCTGTTTGTTATTCTTCCATGCCCCCTGGCGGGGCCGTTCAAGAATAAAATTCATTGTCATTGTCATTGTCATTATCATTGGCTCCATGTGGCTGTCACTGAAATTGCAAAGACCTGCATGAACAAGAGGAAAGGCAAGAAATTTGGAACGAATTTTGGAGTTTGGACTATAGAGACCGAAGATTTTGGGTCAAGACAAATGTTGAGAAAAGGTCCAAAACCAGTGCCACAGGAGGTGAACGGCAATCAAAGAGAAAACAGTATTACATTCAAGTATAAAATGAATAATAAGGAAGTGTGCAAGACCTACTTTTTACACACTCTTGGACTCACAAGTGACTCCTTTGTCAGAGTTGCCCTCAAAAAAGGCAGCAAGGACAAGAGGGGCACACATCCTCCTTCCAACAAATTGCCAGAAGATCAAGTCCAGAATATAAAAGACTTTACAGAATCTCATAGGCCATGTGTATCCCACTACCGGCGCGAGCATGCGCCAAACAGGCGATACTTACCATCATCTCTTTCCATTCAGAAGTTGCATAGAGATTACAAGAATGTTTTTACTAACACCAAAGTCTCTTATTCAATGTTCAGGAAAATTTTCGGCGAATTGAACATTTCATTCTCAGTGCCATCTTGTGATGATTGTACATTCTGCACAAATCACAGAATGGAACGTCCCGAGGAAAACCACGATTGTAAAGACTGTGAATGTGAGAAGTGTAAAATGTACCCTGCTCACAGACAGAATGCTGCTGAAGCAAGACAGGCATTTCATGAAGACTTACAGCAAAACCATAATGATTCATGTATCACAACTACAGCAGATATGCAAAAAGCATTGTTGATGCCCAAACTGTGTACAAAAGAGTAATTTACTTTTCACGCAAAGTTGTCATCTTCAAAATGACTTTTGCCACTCCTGGAAGTAATGGGCTATCTGAGTGTATTGTGTGGCACGAGAGGGAGGCTGGCCGTTCGGCAAGTGATGTGACAAATGCATACATCGAGTTTCTGCAACTTCATCCCGAAAAAGAGCATGTAATCATATACATAGATAACAGTACTGCCCAAAATAAGAACCGATGCCTGTTTGCATCTTTGCTTCGATACGTTAACGACACAAAAACTGCCACACACACAATTACCCTAAAGTATCTAGAAATTGGCCACACGTACATGACGGCGGATAGTGTTCACGGCTCAATCACAATTGCACTCAACAAACAAGCCTGCCTCTATGATCTCAAAGACTTTGTAAAAAAGTACCATTTGGTCACAAATTTTCGACAGGAGCCAGATTTTGACATCCACCAAGAATGACCGTAATTCATATCAAATCTTCTATAAATGCACACCCAATTTATTGATGGAATTACACTCTAAATAATAAGGTTTATCAGTTGTCATCGCAGTAAAATGTAAACATTTGTGATGGAAATACCCAATGTCAGCTGCAATGCTGAAGTCATCTATTTGAAGCCCTCCATGGTATAAAGACACACTTTGAATGTGTCGGCCTGGTATGTTATTATATCATATGGCCGCCTAGCTGCGTTCAGACTTCAGATATATCGGTTTGTTTATGCAAAACCGCAAATTTTGATGAATCCATTATGTCAATGAACTTCATGTATTGATTCAAATGTACTACATGTATAAATGAAGCAAAATAAATTATAATAGTAAAGTAAGATTCAGATGTTCACACTTTTTGGAGAATTTTGACAAAAGGTAACTAAAATTTCTTTGCGATTATACCTTGTTTGCAATTGATATTTGAATGAAATTGCTTGAATGTTATATGCTGGCAAGCAAAGGTTACAAACTGTACCAATAACAAAAACTATTTAAAGGAAAAAAATGATTTGGAAAAGGGAATTTTGTGTGAAAGTCAGTTTGATTATTAATTTGCTACAATTAAATTCGTAATTGTGCTCCTCATGTTATTTGTTTAATGATACAATAATACATATATTTCTGTTGTGCAATAAATGTTGGAATGAAATTGCGGCTTCAAAATCTAAAATCGCGAATATCTCGAAAATACCAAAATGCAGATACGTTGTTTTGCCAAATCACGGCCGTGTGGCAATTCTGCTTTCTCTCTATATCACCAGACACAGAAATATTTCCATGCATATTAGCTGCGGTCACACTGGCAAAACTTCGCAAAGTTTAATTTCGAAAGCTCTTCACAAAAAATTTTGCTTGTCAACACTGGTTGCCAAACTTTCAGTTCTCAAAGTCTGGGTCACTTGTGCACATGCACAACGAAGAAGAAAGTGCACACTGCCTGACAGCTGTTGATTGTTATGAAAACAATGCACACATTAAGAGTTTGTTTGCAAAAACCGATAAGTCCATATTTGTCAAATGGAGATATTTGCGATTAAAGGTCAAGAAAATTAAAGAGAATAATAAGAAAATTTTGGCTTCTTCTGACCTTAACTTCAAAACTAGAAATATCACTGAAGGTGATTAATACCCCCGCCCCGTGACGACAGTCTTACCCAAGGAATGATCTTTCCTTGATCTTCTGCCATTTAAATGCCGTTACCATGGCAACGCAGCTTCCGACACGTCCGAAAAATATGTCTTGCACATCTTCCCACCAAGGCTATTGTGTGTGCCACATTTCATAAGCTTTTGTCAAAAACTGAGGAAGTAGTTCAATCCACAAGATCTTTCCTTGATCTTCCACCATTAATATGCCGTTACCAAGGCAACGCAGCTTCCGACACGTCCAAAAAATATGTCTTGCACATCTTCCCACCAAGACCAATGTGTGTGCCACATTTCATGAGCTTCAGTCGAATACAGAGGAAGTAGTTCAATCCGCAAGATCTTTCCTTGATCTTCTGCCATTTATATGCCGTTACCATGGCAATGCAGCTTCCGACACGTCCGAAAAATATGTCTTCCACATCTTCCCACCAAGATCAAGGTGTGTGCCACATTTCACAAGCTTTGGTAAAAAAACTGAGGAAGTAGTTAAATCCGCAAGATCTTTCCTTGATCTTCTGCCATTAATATGCCGTTACCATGGCATCGTACTTTCGGGTACTGTCAAAAAACGCGTCTTGCACATCTACAACCAAAGGCACACATCTGTACCAAGTTTCATGGAAATTGGGCAAAAACTGAGGAAGTAGTTGCAACACAAAATTTTCCATCATTTTGGCTCATAATATGTGAGCTGTTACCATGGCAACATACTTTTTGTCACTGTCAAGAAATGTGTCACGCTGACCTATATCCTAAGACAAATATTCAATATGAATTCCATGAGAATTGGAAGAACACTGATGAAGCAGTTTTGCCATGAAGCATTTTGCCCTATATTTTACCAATAACATGCCGTTACCATGGCAACGCACTTTTTGCCACTGCGGAAATATGTGTCTTGCACATTAACATATTCAGATGAACATGTGTACCTAATTTCATAAAAATTGATCAAAACTGTGGGAGGAGTTCGCGACGCAAGATTTGTACCCATTTTTGCCCATAATATGCCGTTACCATGGCAACGTACTTTTGGGTACTGTCAAAAAATACGTCTTGCACATCTACAACCAAAGGCACACATCTGTGCCAAGTTTTATGGGAATTGGTTGAAAACTGAGGAAGTAGTTCGCGACGCAAGATTTGTAACGGACCGACCGCCCGACCGCCCGCCCGACCGCCCGACCGACCGCCCGACCGTCCGCTGATTCCTATATACCCCCTTCAAACTTCGTTTGGCGGGGGTATAAATATACCTTTATGTAGTGACCAATATATCGTTTAAAAGGTATTATTTTGTACTTTATGACAGAGACCATACTTCAAAATCTTCAAAAATGGACTTATCGGTTTTTGCGAACAAACTCTTCACATGCACACCCCAATAAAAAGAGGCACCACTGCAAACAAACAGTGGACTTGTCAGGGGACAAAAAGTTCAGTTGTAAGCATTCAGATTGCATTGCTTCCTGAGAAGACCCAAACTTCCTTAGTTTGAGCTGGAAGTTTCACAAGAAGCTTCGTGACAAGTTTATGGGAAGTTTGCTGTCACGCTGGCAAACCTTCAAGAACTCAAACTTCGCAAAGTTTTGTAACTTGTGTGAATGCAACTAGTAATGACTTTCTCATATTGCAGACCCCCCCTAAATTATTCCTGAGAAACAGTGTGTCTTGCCTCCCAATTTGTAACATGATTTAAAGGTACTCACCCATGGCTGCCCCCCACTCTACGACCGTGCCACAGTCGGACTGGTTACACTCCATGGCGTAGCAGATCTCCCCTTTAATTCGCCAGGCCACAAGGGGATAGGCACCTGAAGTGTGACAAATAGAAGTAATGTCACCATTCAACTCTTAAACAATGAAACTTGTCCACCCAGGCCGCTAACGGGATATACAGTATAACTCAACTGACTAATTTACTAATACAGACGACCTATCAACATAGATTGTTCAAAATATATAAATACAATGTAACTCAATGAACCAGTTTACTAAACAGAGTCTAACCCCAGTTATCCGGTCATGTCGGGGTCGGCACCCATCCATATAAATGATATGGCCTGATAAATGAGGTATGCTCAAGCATGACACTTTTATTACACAGCAAGTTCTGTTGGAAATGTTATACATGAGGCAATATCAATGTATTTTCACTGTGATAAATGACATGTTATACTTGCATGTTTCATAATTCAAATAATGTGGAACTTAAGTGGGAAATGAGTGAAATACACCTTTAATCTTGGTTTTCGTTCTTTCTAGCAAGCAACAGTATTCTGCACTGAAAATGCAAATATAACATAACAAAAATTCATCGTACCTGGTCGAGCACCATAAATTTTGCTTTAAAGGGATAGTATAGTATTTGCTGGGGTGACGATTCAGCTTTTAACTTTTTTGTGAGATACTTAGAAACCACTTAATGAAATATTAAAGAGCATACCGGTACTATTGTAAGAGGAATTCAACGTTTATTTGATGAAAATCGATTTTGAAATATCTGAGACATCAAGAAACAAAGTAAAACAAAGCGATCCTAATAAAAGGTGGGTCCCATCTTTTCTTAGGACGGCTTTGTTTTGGATATGTCAGCCAATTCAAAACCAATTTTCATCAAATAAAATTCTGAATTTCTTTTAAAATTATATATTCTTTCTTATTTCATAAGAGGTATCTCATTTTCTTATAAAAATCATCATCAACAAACGTTGGAAACCTGAAGCCTCATCTTAACAAAAACTGTATCGCCCCTTTAAAGGGATCGTATAGTTTTGGTTGAGACCTAATTTCAGGTTTCTAACATTTTTTGGTGAGATAATGAGAAACCTCTTATGAAATATGAAAGAGCATGTAATTCCATGAGGAATTCAACGTTTATTTGATGAAAATTGGTTTTGAAATGGCTGCGATATCCAAAACAGAGCGATTCAATAAAGTGTGAGACCCACATTTTATTACGATCGCTTTGTTTTACTTTGTTCTTGGATGTTTCAGTCATTCCAAACCCGATTTTTCATCAAATAAACTTTGGATTCCTCTTAAAATGGTATGCTCTGTACTATTTCATAAGTGTTTTCTTGGTATCTCACAAAAAGTTAAAAACCCAATTCTCATCTCCACCAATACTATACTATCCCTTTAACAGTATGTGATGATGAATTTTCATTTTCTTTGTTTTTTTCCAATCTCATCTCAGCACACAATGAACATACCACGAGCAGGGACAGAGGGCATCTTCCCCGTGTTGACCACCATGAAGGCACCGGTACCGAGGGTCAGCTTGACATCCCCGCTGTCAAAGCAGCACTGGCCAAAGAGGGCGCCCTGTTGATCCCCAACCTGAAAAATAAATGAAAGTTTGTTTGATTGTTTGTTTTATTTCCATCTTAGAAGATGGCCGGATAGCCCATATTCAGCTGCACTAGCTGGTCTTCCATGGGGTTCAGTTGGATGTTTGGCGGGACCACTTCACCGGGTTAAGCACCCTGCTCTTTGTGATGAATAAATGAAGCGATATCTTTTACGTGCATGAGTTGTGACTCTCTCTCACACGGGACTTCCATTGTATTACCTATCTGAGGGACAGAGTGTTTTGCCTCTTACTAGAGGGGATGGTATGATTACACACAACATTGCTCAGTGGGACGCAGGAATCAAACCCCGGTCCTTTGGATTGTAAGTCAGACACGTTACCAGCTGGGCTACCTCACCGCCCAGAAGGACAATTTGATGTTTACCTATTGATGTTGGTGATGTGACAGGAAGCAAGTTTACACACCAAACACCCCTGTCTAGTTTTTACATGCTTCACATCTGTGATACACCCAAAATAATGCTTTTAAAAAAAGGTAATTATTTTCCCAATGAGAACAGATCATTTCTGAGATACAGGAAATAATGGAGTAAAAAAAAAAATGCTTGCAACTCACCAAGGCTCGTATCGGAATGTCTGCCCCAAAGAACTCCTCAGAGCATATACCAAAGTCACCACTGTGAAGGCAATATGATGACAAAATACAATTACCATAATTAACTGTCTTTGTTCTCACCCTCCTTCTACTTGCGCGAGTTTCTAGTTTGACTGTCACAAAGCCATATAAGAATACAAAACATTAAGAAAGTTCAACATATTTTCACTTTTAATGCACAATAAAAGAGCACTTGACTTGCCTCTTCCAGAAGGCAGGGGAAATAATATTACCCCTAACATTGTTAGTAACAGGTTGAGGGAATGTGTACTTTTAAGAAAAAAAAAATTGTGGAATTCTCTTCATATTTTCTTTATATTGTTCTATGCATGTGACATCACAAACTGTATTAGTCTTCTAGTCCAGCAATATCCTGAAACTTTGAATGTTAAAAACTTTTGAACAGATTGTTCAATTTTCCCATAATTGTCAGTGATGTCTTCTACTAGTATTGTTACATTCACTCAATTCTCGCAAATATTAAGGTGAATTTGTCCTTTAACGCAAAGAACATTAAGCCTGTTCGGAGGTGCTAATCACTCCTAACAGCCCCATCCCCAGATCAACACAACTCGCTCACCTCGTGTCTCTGATTTCTGGGAGCAGCGATCGCGGCAGGCCGAGGTAGTTCATGTGAATACTGTTCCAGTTTGCCTGTTGTGCGATAATGCAGAAAGAGGATCAGAAGGAACCACTTTATAGATATTGACTATTCATGAGAGCATTAGAGAGAGAGAGAGAGCAAGAGAATTCATGTACAAGCACTTTCATTCCACTCTAATGACACAGCCATTTTCTACAAATGTATCACAAGACCCAGTTAAACCATGGTTCTTATTGGTTGCAAAAGGTGATACATCTAGACAGGAATCTTGTACACTTGCCATCTGTTTTGTATCAAGATC
The DNA here is from genome assembly GCF_040938485.1 of Diadema antillarum. Taxonomy (NCBI): domain Eukaryota; kingdom Metazoa; phylum Echinodermata; class Echinoidea; order Diadematoida; family Diadematidae; genus Diadema; species Diadema antillarum. The sequence goes on along the minus strand of NW_027271807.1, from coordinate 321,503 downwards.
ATTCCATTGGGTCAGGCCAACATTTGTGACATATCAGAATTGAGAAACTAGGTGTCATGATAAGCTGAGCAACATCTGCTATTCTGTATTTCAGTGCGAAAAACGAGGCCAACTACGTGAAAAGTGCTTAAGCTTCATGGATATCATAATGACAGTCCTGAAATTTAAGTGTGAATGTTTTTATCAATATTATATCTATATTACACATGTCAAAAAAAAAATTCAATTCACAGCAAATCTGTTATTATTACATCTAAAACAGATGAATTAATCTACATTGTGTAATGAAATATCTCGTACCTGCATTACACGCATGTCACTTCATCCCCCCCCCCCCCCCCCCCCCCCACACACACACACACCAGATGGAATAACTAAGGTCTCTTCACACAGAAAAAAGCTTTTTTGCTGCTGCTGGAGACACAAGACACATTTATTGTTTTCATTAAAATCCAGGAAATAAATTCCTGCACTCTGTATATTCTGTCATCTTTGTTTATACTTACAATGAATAGGTCGTAGAGTCCTGTTGCACTTAAGTTTGATGGATCCGTGGCATGGACTTTTCCTGAAGTCACAAAAGAGACAGATATTGTTGGATTTGAATTCACTGAAATTGTAGAACTATGTATCTACAATCTCAGCAATCAAATTTTATGTACTTTGTGCCTTTCATACAACCTTGCCATCACTGGATAATGAACATATATACAATTATAACATACAGCATAATTGTACAAAGTGTGCTATGATATTTTACATGTCTCTTACACATTTTTCTTTGATTCTTTATATACAAAGTAACCTTGCATCCCACATGGATTCTTTGTTGTTTTTTGTCCCATTTATTCTTGAAGCCAACTACAACAAACATGCTCTGATGGACTAATAGCTCTCCATCTGACTGTACCGTAAAAGCAGAAATTTTAGCAATTTAAGCAATTTGGAGTTTCTCTTTACTGTTTTTATTGTTTGGAGATGCAAATTAAAGTCAATTCAAAAATGTACTTCAGAGCACAGTGCTTCCTTGCAAAGACACAAGAGAAATATGTTTCAAGGCTTAACTATCCACTGACCCAGTGAATTCAAAAGTTTCAAAATGTATGAATATAGATGCTCCCGGTAGAAACTACATTTGTTTGTGATACCAGAAAATAAGAGAGGTTATGAGATGAGTTTATTGTGGCTGACCCAGCCAAAACTCATAAATCACTTGTCATGTCTACAAACAACACAACGAGCAATACGTGGCGCCAGTTTTCATGGAACGTACCTTTAGTCAATTTCCACACCAGCCACGTTTCGATCGTACCAAAGAGAACATCACCGTTGGCAAGATCCTCTCGAATCTGTGAGCAGTGGCATGATAGAGGGGTCAAAATTATTATCATATCATCTAATGTGTATATGAGATTATATACAACTGTTGGGGAGTTGCATAGCAACCTCCAGTGAAGTTGTGCAGGTTGTACTTGTTTCACGACCAATCCTGATCATCTGTTTCACTATCTTCATTACAGCTTTAAGACTTTTCATGTATTCTTATCTCATGTGAGAAATAATTGTCTTTTTCTATGACTGGAAAAGATTTGCATTTCTTAGAAATATATCATACATTTTTAAAGCTATTTAGAATGCCTTGCTTTGGGGAGGGGTTAAGAGCTTAGGACAGTTCTCTTTAAAGGACAAGTTCACCTTCATAAACATAAGGATTGAGAAAATGTAGCAATATTAGTAGAACACATCATTGAAAGTTTGAGGAAAATCGGACAATCCGTTCAAAAGTTATGATTTTTTGAAGTTTTTGTGCAGTAACTGCTGGATGAGAAGACTACTGCAGTGTACGATGTCACATGCGTACAACAAAATAAGGAAAATATAAAGAGAATTTCACAAAATTTCATCTTTTGAAAAAAAGTACAAATTCCCTTGACTCATTACCGACATATGTTATGGGTAATATTATTCCCCCTGCCTTTAGAAAGAGGCAAGTCTTATGCTCTTTTGTTATGTGAAAAAAATTGAAAATATGTTGAATTTTCTTTACATTTTCTTTATACTGTTGTACTCATATGACATCACAAGCTGTAGTAGTCTCCTCGTCCAGCAGTTCCAACACAAAAATTTTAGAAATTCATAACTTTTGCATCGATTGTCCAATTTTCCTCAAACTTTCACTGATGTGTTCTACTAATATTGTTGCATTCTCTCAATCCTTATGTTTATGAAGGTGAACTTGTCCTTTAAACAAAAATAGCATAATGCTCAGACTTACACCTTTGATGTTGTCAAGAACCCAACACAATCTCATAATGACCTGGAAGAAGAGAAATACAAATACACACATTCAAACAAATATAATACTGAGAGAACATTGCTGGTCTACATCTTGATAATAGTATATAATTTTTGATAATGCCTCAACACCATTCGCAATGAAACATTCAGTGTTAGTCAGTCTATTAGCCAAATATTGACTGCTTTATCATTTGGTTACTGGTGCAAGTCTTTGACAAGCGTTGAATTTCAATGACACGCTTTGACCTTCGCCTCCACATCAAGTTTCTGTACTCTTAGGACCTACTAGGTTTGAGAATTCACTCTACACCTTCAACAGTCAATATCTATGACCCTAACAAGTTTTTCCACTAACAGTCAATATTGGTATACTTACTATGACCATCTTACCAGTCAATATTTGTATACTATGACCTTCAAAGCAGTAAATATATGTATACTAATATGTGTGATCTGCACTTATGACTTCCGAGGAGAACCAGTCAGTAATGATAAAAAGAATTATTCAATCTCTTCTGCTACCATGCACTTTATAGTAGATCTGGTCTCACAATTAAGCTTGAAGGACAGTGAAGATCATTAGTAACCATGTTGAGAACAGGCTGATTTTGCGACAACATGCGTTTCCCACAGACACTTGCCCAAGTATACTTGGGACTCATCCACAATGGGTTAAACACAGTGACAGCAACGTCCAGTGAGGCGGTCCTTTTGATGGTAGATACTAATCCTGAACAGATTTGGGTAACTGGCTGACGGTGGCAAGACACCCCGAGTTTGTAAAGTCTCGCCACGTCAGGGAACACTATGATACATATAAGTATTCCCTTGTACAGATGAGTGCAGAATTATCATAATGACTGCATGAGTAACAATGCCGCTATAACTGACTGATGTACCAGCATTTTAGAATGTTACGACAAAGAGTGCAATTTATAACACTTTTGATTAAGTTTCACTGGGGAATATAAAGTATAATCAGAAGGGGGCAGAATAGCAATGTTGCCTTCATAAAAAAACATTTAACAAATGCAAGTCTAAGGGAAATGCAGGATCATTGCAGTTGCAGGCTTCCCTAGATGCATCTGTGAGTTCTCTTTGCTCTTAGTTTGACCCATTGAGGACGAATCCCAAGTATACTCGGGCAGGTGTCTATGGGAAATGCGTGTTAAGCGTGTTGTAGCATAACCAGTCCGTCATCAATAGGTTAAAGGGGGGGGGGGGGGGGGGGGAGAGCTGCACAATCACAACATGATCCCCAATGTCATGTGGTGAATGGAACAAACAGGAAATGTGTGTGATACCACAGAACTCATGTGCTATGATCATACATTCTTTGATGACCAAAACCGACACACAACTAACAACCGATCTACTGTATGTCTTGTCATGTGACTAGAGTAAACTTTTTGCCAGCACTATCATGTCGTGGTCTGCACGTGTGATATTGTGCAGCATATTTAATCAATCAAACAATACAGGAGAATAGCATTCAAATATCTACATTTTGAAGTGATTTAGAAACTCTTGAGCTCATATTATAGTGTGTGGTTTGAATATTTCACTTGTCAAATGAAAGTTGTTACTACAATTCCATATCTGATCTGCAGGTTTTCCCCATAATGAAAAGTCCATGCACTTGGTAAACCTAGTGCACACACAAAAAAGCTTTAGATCATTTTGTGTGGCAGTGTCTCTTTATTATCGAAGCCAGCTTTCTTCCTGAACACTGCAAAGTGAAACGTACTACAAACAGGAGAGGAAACTAGCACTGATGAACAACACCTAAAACAACTACAGTAGCACCTTGTGGTAAACTTTGTGCTACTGTCATGGTGCATGATGAGCTGATAACAGCATTTGTGTGAGAATGGCGTGACCTGAATTCGAGATCAAATTACAAGTACATCTCTTGACAGAGACAGATCATGTTGATGACAAAGACGATGACAATGGGGATAATAATCCCTTGATTGGGACAAGGGTCAAGCATTTGCTACTTGACCTTGAAATAATATACATAATGTATCTCTGCCTGCAGTGTGTGAATACCATCTCCATTGTTTGAAAGCAATTTTAGCTAAGTGCTATCAATAAAAGACACCTGGACCAAGGTACATGTAGATCTCACTGGATAGCCATTCTCTTCAAAGGAGAAACATGGCATGGTAGGTTAATCATGTTAGATTGATTAAAGATTACATTTTATATCTGTTTTTGTGATCAAATGATGAGCTGTGTGTTATCACCAACACAACCACACCTCTCAAATACAACCATGTCTCTGCACCTTTTACAAAACCTGACCACAGGTAGAAGGTTTTTCGGTCAATACTTGCCAGTTGTGCAGTGAAGGAGAAAACGCTCGCTGCCTCGTATCGCCTGCTTCCCGTTATCCATTTCAGAATTTTCGCACCTCCCTTCAGACCCTGCAGGATTAAAACAATCGCTTCAACTGTCAAGAGGATGGATATCTGGAAATGCAAGGAAACTGAAGCCAAGTATTTGGGTGGGAAATGTCTCTTTCTAGCTGTCAAAATCTCGGCAAAATTTCACCACAGCTGGATGAACTACCGTGGATTTGTATCTTTCAAAAAAAGTGCATGCATGATGTCATAATCCCTAAGTTGTGTGCATGATGTCATAATCCCTAAGTTGTGGCCTGCAAAGAAATGAGGTCACCTGCAAAGCCATTGTTCCTCAAGTGTCAGAATACAAATGATCTGAATGAATTATCATACCTAATATCGCTGACACATTGCTCACACAATTTTGAAGATGAGAGAGCCACGGCTATTTTGTTTTGCTCCCCAGAAAACCTATAGAAAATTATGTGCAACCTGCATGTCACACATTTCTACATACTTTTTTTGAATTTGTACCAAAGTAAACAGTATCATAGCACGTGAAAAAGCACTGTTTTGACGGGCAAAGGAGCTTTGAGATACAATTTTTGGCAATTACACATCTCACGCTCTGTTTTTATCTACAAAACCATCATTTCACTTGTTAAAAGAATACATGTAATATCTTCATCAATTGTCATGTATATCTTTCAGTAAATTTGTAAATTTTACAGGACAATTATTTTCCCGGTCAAAAAGATTCAAAGGTTTTGAATTTCACAGGTGAAATATAATTATATTCAGAACAAACTTTAGGTAGTTCCCTCAAGTGTAATACATCTAACTGCCACAAGTGTAACCAGCAGAATTCTTCGTTCTCCATCTGTCGCTGCAAGTGTGAATGAAAAATGTTTGACAAATGATCTTCAAAAGTGCTTTTATTTCATTGCTTTAACAATTTTGAAATGAACAAAATACGGTAATAATGTATGCCTGAGTCATAAAGAAATATCATCTCCCTCATTATAAAAAGTATTCAGGTGGTATTACTGTAAAAGTGGAAATTTTCATGTGAATAATTTTTTGCAATCAGCCGCCGGAGTAAGATGAATTTCCCATGTTTTTAATTCCGTGGAATCGGGACATTAATTACAGGAAAAAATGGAATGCAGAAATATTTGCATACTTTTATTTTTGCACTGGCTTCTGCTTACGTGAAGTACATAAAATTTCAATACTGCAAAAAATTTTCTCTTAAAAAAAGGCCGGGGGGGGGGGGGGGGGGGGGGTTTGAATCAACCCCCCCTGGACATTTTTCGCGACTACTCCACCACGCGAAATTTGTTGATCATGCCGTTCGCTGACTTTTTACTTTCAAGTCTCGCGCATCTTTTGACACTATTTTTGCAAAAATTGCGCATACCGTTACGACGCTGCATAACGTTTTATACATGCCTGTCAGACCGAAAATGGCTCAAAAACGTGATTTCGTGTATAAAGTCTATGCAAATGGAGTTTTCTCTTCTTATTCATAAAGATATGATTATTTTCACTTTCATAGGCTGAAACTAATTAATTTTAGCATAATTATGCTTGAAATAGGTTCTGTCATAAATTTTGCGAAAAAAAAATGATAAAACAAAAGGTCGAAAAAACAAAGAAATAATAAGAAATTCATAAAACAATAAAATACATAAGAAATTGATTTTGATACCAAATTTTTTTTCAGTTACATTGTTTGGAATGCTACAAAGAATGTTTTCACCACAAATTAGGATTCTAGGAGCTTTAATTTCTGATTTAGAGCAAAATGTATGATTTTGTGCATATATTAGCATAATTAATTATTAGGACGAAAATTTCCATTTCTTTTTGTATAGCTTGGTAGATTACGCCACAAGTAACGCACGTGCCAAATTTCATGGCGATTGCGCGATCGACGGCCGAGATCTCGGGGGGGGGGGGGGGGGGGGGGGGTGGTTGAATCAACCCCTCCCCGGCCTCAGAACACCCAAAAAAGCCCGGCCTGGTTAGGGTTCATATTTAGTGTGTAATTCATTATTGCATGACAAGCATGTCTGTGTTAATGATTTTGTGAGTATGTGAGTGAGTGAGTGGGTCTACGTGTATTCTTTGAGTGTACACACAAGTAGGCCTACATAAGTGTGCATGTCTGTGTGTTTGTGTGTGTATAGTGCAGGAGTATGTTTAATATATCAATTTTCTGTAGAAATTTAGGTATTAAGTATCCATATGCTTGTTTTTGTTTTGTATTTTGAAGTATCTGTGCAAGCATGTGTAAATGTGCAAAGGGGGGGGGGGGGGGGGCAAGGGGCAGGAATTGTTACGAAATCACTCTGTGTGGGAATGGCACAGCTGTCCGAGCATTGTAAGTGGACACCTGCTTAAGAGACATCCACACAGCTTTAGAGTGTGGGTGAGAATATCCTTGGTCAAAGCATTTCATGTGTGATAGGCACAAATCAATCTACAGTTCTCCCCTTCCCTTTCCCTTTGATACAATGGGTGATTTCAAGTTCGGTGCTAGTGCTAGTGCTAGTGCTGAGATAGCACTAGCACCGGCGATAAAACCGAACTTGAAATCACGTCGGTGTCGGGAGTTGACCTCAAAATTATGACGTATTTCCGGTTGCTGGTGCTGGGCTCGGCGTTGAATGTCGTCTGCTGAACCGAGCTCCGCCGTTTGTGTTAGCGATTTACATGCTTTTTCTCCATTGACTAACACTAGCCCCTAGGGATTATCATTTTCGTCATTTCAAGTTCGGTGCTGGTGTTAGCGTTGCCGTGCACTCATATTTACGTCCATAAGTAGTTACACGTTTTACGTGCAAAGTCTATGCTAATGCAGTGGTCGCCCACGTAACGTAAACGAACACCATCGACATGGCTTTATAAATCTAAGTCTATGAGCAAAATTAGGATAAATGTGTTTTAAAGAAGGGATGAAATTTGTGGCATTTTAATCATTCTTCCTCGTTATGTTTCTAAAACTAAACAGTCATCGCTACATCTTTTTATATTTGACTTGAACTATGCGCTATCACTTTTTTCGTCGCGCAATTCCCGCGGAGCTCGCGGTGCTGTGATTCCAACACCTAGTGCTGGTGATCGATAATTTTGATCGGTATCGCCTCATTAATCTGACCGTCGGTGTTGGAGCTCGATTTAACGCTGTTATTCGGGGGCTAGCACTAGCACTAGCACTAGCACCGAACTTGAAATCACCCAATCTGACACCATGATGTGCAATATGATTGAATTAACGTTTATAGCACAGTGCTAATCTGGCTTTACACTTGCATGTGGGGTGTGAATTTTATCGTCTGATGCAATTTGTATTACAGGAGCTGCTAAACGGGGAGGGGGGCTGGGGCTGCAGGAATTACCCGCAGCCCCCCCCCCCCCCAAAAGAAAAAAAAAAAAATGCTCCACAGTTCCTGTTTTACATGTGAAAGGCCAACTGCACTATTTTTTGTGTCTTTGCTTTCTTTCTACAGTTGGATTTGACATCATGCAATGTGCACCAGAATTAATTCTACTCTTATTTTTGTGTATCATTTCAATTGATGCACCTTTATTTGAACAAAGTCACGAGTGCCATGGAGATAAAAAAACCCAAAACAAATGGTTATGCATGGATGCACAACAGAAAGTGGAGTTCCAAGAGAAATCAAGCACATTCATATTGCTAGATTGGATCTATAATGGACATGTTTGATATCTAGGTGTATATCAATATCTTGTATGACACTTTCAGTTCATACACTAATATGGATGGAAAGTAGAGATTGTGATAATATCCAGGTCTATTGATTAAAAACTGATAAAGGTCACAAAATGTATAATATATATTTTTCTATTAATGGAGACAGCGTACCCTGAACGTGTATGCCCTGTTCACCGAATCTGTGTACTGCGCAGACCTTGTGTCATTCCACGAGATGAAGTTGTGATAGTGCGCCATGGTGTGTTTGTTCCACGTGGTGAACGTCGCCCTCTGTACGGATATGCCTAGTGCGTCAATCTTTGATGCAGGAACTTTGGAATCTGGAATTTTGAAACCAGTTTCATACAAGATTGCTGTGTTCATCTGTTCACTGTATGCTACCATCTACTCTTTAAAAAAAAATAGCTGTTATAAAGAAAAAAAAATTGCCATTGTGTCTGCTGATAATTCTTTTTATGGTGTCATTTCATAGAAAAGAAATAAAAAAAATTATATTTACTTTCGGATCAAGAGGAAAGTTTCAGCCACTATATGACTTTGTTTCCAATAAAATGATTTAATTATTGAAATATTTTAACAGAGTGCCTTGAATATCATTGGCTTATACTTATGGTAGAAGAATTGAAGTAACTGAATTATGAATTTAGTCTTGAAGCTAATCATAACTCACATCAAACTCTGACTCACTTGTTATGGCTTCTGCTCCAACAGCAAGAAACTGGGCCCAGAGGCTTTCAGGAACAATTTCCACATACCCACGCTGTGGCACGATAAAGTCCAACTGGATATTTGAAGTGAAACAATTACAACACAAAGGCAGAGGACGTTTATCTGTATCTCACCACACAAGAAATCTATCATTTTTTTTTTCAAGGTGTATTGGCCTAGACTGTAACAGGCCAATGACTTGCAAAAATAAATTTCATTTATTCACAATGTTGTAGTAAACTGATATAAAATCATTACAATAATACAACAAATAGTATAGTAATGAGTACTTCATCACCACACTGTGCATTGAAAATATGGGTATATCATAAATTAAACACATTTAACCGGTTCCATACCAGTACTGAATTCCGACATCCCCATGGAATTAATACACAGGCCACCAGGTTTCTGTAGGGAACGGGTTAAGAATAAATAATTAATCTGTGTGTAGACTTAAAACTACCGTAGTTATGGGTAAACTCGGCCTAGCGGGTAAAGTCGGCCGCCAGTGCGCACAGTACAATTTTATGTACTGTGCGCGCTGGCGGCCGACTTTACCCACAAGGCCGAGTTTACCCATAACTATGGTATCTGACTGACGGAAGAGGGGGTTAAGGAGTTAGATAACATTGTGTGCTGTTCAAGAATCAGAACAGTCTCACTAAAGAGCATACAATTCTACTTCGGAGGAATTCAAAAATTTTTTGATGAAAATTGGTTTTGAAAGGGGTGAGCTGAGATATCCAAAAGCAAAGATGTCCTACAATTTTGTAATAAAAGGTTGGAACAGCCTTCCTATTAAATTAAAAATTTACAAGCACTCTGTTTCAGGACCCACTGTTTTTTGTTTGTTTTTTGATATCCTACTCACACACGTCAAAAACGATTTTTAACATTCATGCTTTGAATTCCCCTTGCCTTGTACGCTTTTTCATATTTCGGTTTCTCAAAATGATTTAGACCCCTACAACCCAGGATAGCCGTTTTCTAATCATCTCGCAAAAAGTCAAAATCTGAATTCCCCATCTCAACCAAAACGAGTCTATTCTATCCGTTTACCAATCACAATACCCAACTCATAAATCGATGGTTATTCTTTCTGTAAAGTTTCGGTTGTTGTTTACCTTTCGGATGCTTTCCCCGACCAGCTCAGCTTTTTCGTTGTAAACATGTCCCCTGATCGTCGTTGTGCCAACATCTACTGACAGAATGTAACGGCTCTCCATCATGCTAATAAGTTAAAAAGGTGTTTTTATTTTGTCGTCTTTTCCTCGAAGTTCTCAGCATGACACGGCTTCACATCACAATATCATTTAACACGGAGCTTGGTAGCTGGGTGGAGTGGAGGTTATCCGGATGGGCGGTGCTCTTTCTGCATGATGGTACGGTACGGTGGAAGAAGACACCAGCAGCAGCTGCGCTGCTCAGTGATGCAGCTTCCTCCGGCAAGTGTTGCGGCGGGCCACCGCCGCGCCGGGCACTCTACCTACCAAACCTCGCCTACCAACACCAACGATAGTCCCTCGCGCGCTCCCAGATTTATCAAAATAATATACAGCCGTCAGCTTGAAAAGCTTTCTAGAAATCGCATCTCGATGTGTTTACCTGCTGTGGCTAGATTTGAAGAAACGACTGACACCACTCTAGATTGAGGACTAGGTAACTCGACCAGTAAGTACTTTGGCCCCGTCAATTCCCGTATCCACCGTAGATGATAAAAACAGCGAAAAGGCCCGAGCAATGTCGAGCTCCTGACAACATTTTACATCGGATTCTCTTCAGGCGTAGAATCTAATCAAGGGTCGAAAGTTTGATATTAACTTATGCTTAGAATTAAATGGCATTGACAGTCGGATTGTGTGACACTTTGTATTTGCTGTTATTGTCTTTTACATGACCCTATGATAATGAGTGATGAAAAGTGACGAAAATGATATCCAGCCCATGTATACCAGAATTCAAAGCTTATTATGATTATGGAAATGGAAATGCTAAGTACATTTACTATGCAAAATTAATGATAAAGAAAGTAACAGTACCAGTGATGGTGGCACAATGTAATAGTATACTGTGACTACTATCACTATCACTATCACTACCGCTACTGTTTATTTATAGCTATGATATGCTATCTGACATTCAATAGAAACTTAGAAAGTATATCAACTTTCGAGCCAAAGTTCAAGTTTCACTGTTGTAAATTCAATTGTAATTATTGCTCCTATATAAAAGGGAATTCCAGACCCTTTAAAAGTTAGTCTGAAAAGAAAAAGAATATTTTCTAAGCACAACAGTGAAAATGACTGTGATCAACTTATGTAGGGAAGTTATAGTGTGGTGATACATATCTTTCGCTATTTCAAAACAGATCTTGAACTGTTGACATGAATATGCACGTGAGTGACTAGAGCTAATAGTGTCACGCCTCACAAATTTCCAATGATCACTGGTTCAAAAAAATAATGAAAATGCATTTTCTGCTCATTTAAAGTACGAAATATGCCGTTATTCAACTTCAAAATAATGATCAGTTCGTTCTATACGAGGATTTAGAGTCTCTGCGACATATAAACGAAGTCTGGATATTACAGAATTTTGTGTACAAACAGTAATATCTGCAAAGTTGTGAGGAGATAATGACCAACTCACTCATTTGCATATTCCATTGCAGGGGAAGATCCAGGAATTCCGTAAAAGGGGGGGGGGGCGCAAACAATCTGGTGCTACTCCGGGTTTCATCTCATTTGTTCTTTTTATCTATTTTGTTTTAACAACAAAAGAGGGGGGCGCGCCCGGTGTGCCCCTCGGGATCCGCCACTGCATTGACTGTTCAAGAAGTGTTTTGTGAAAATTACGAAACTTCGTAATTTCATAAACTTCCTTAATTTTCATCCGATTTTGATCAAATTTTCATTGTTGTGGTTCTATATACATCTTACTCTATCTTATTGATTAACTTGTGTCTAATCCGGAATTCCTTTCATATGAAATATCATTATCATTTTAAACGTTTTCATCGTCATCATTATTATTGTAGATCTGGAATTGTTATTTTTTTTTTCTATCCAATAATGAATGGTGATCAATGCATTCGATTTTTTTTTTCAACAAAGTATAATACAGGGCAGAAATATGAAGACATAAATAATAAACATTTAAATCATGCCGCACCTCCCAGAACCTATACCCCCTCCCCTCCCCACATGCAGTGGACCTTCAAAAACAAACAAGACGCCGTCGTCCAGGAAAGTAAAATGCACTCAAAGAGCGCAGACCTTCACCAAGCAGCTAGCCCACCCGTCTTGTGATTTCCACTTTATACTGTATTCTCTTTAAATTCCTTATAGATTGGAAACCAATCTATATACAAGGTTGTTGTGAGGGACCAATCCAAAATTAGATATTGAGAAAAAGATTGACTTCTAAATCTATGAGATTGAGATATTCAATCTATCTTTGGATTGGTCCCTCATCTCAATCTAAAAAATTAGAGTGCATAGCAGTTGTTCTTCATTCCCATACGATGTAGTAAAAATCAATTAACCGTCATCAACGTAGTGTGGTGTATAAAAGTGATGGCGATGCTATATAGGTATATCCAACATTCTGTAGTTACTTATTGTGGAGATAATAACAACATAACTGAAAATCACCATATCTCGCAATGATGAAGTCCGATCCTTAAATAAAGAAGAAAAAAATGAACGTACGTTTCCTGGATCCACAGAAGGTGATCCGGATCACAACCAAAAATCAATCGTCTGTTCTTTGCATCATAAAAATATATCAACTTTTCTTGAAGTTTTCGTCAAAACCTGGGTACATCACTTCATGAATCAGTTTGCAAACAGACAGGCAAACAGACAAACAAAAAAAACGCCTTCAAAAATGTAACTTCCCTCGCGGAGACAAGAAGAAAATTATTACATTTGTAATCATATAATCAATCGGACCCATTTATTGCTATAGCTATATCATTACTGTTTCAAACAGAACATAGGTAAGCTGCCAAAAAAGATTTCTAATAACAGGGTTGCCTGATAATGTGCTAACAGCGTTTTGAGATGTCCCCAAGTTATCATTAGTACAAATTCATTGAAAATGGCCAAAAAAAGTAAAGTGATGATGGACTGATGAACTGTCTTGGTGACAGCTAGGATAGGGGTTGGTTCGTAGAGCAAATCTTACTGCATTGATCCTATCTCTTGCAATGACAACATCTCTTGGATATTATTTATGACCTCTTTTGAACTTTGTCTTGAACTCTTTGAACTCGCTTGAAGTCTTGAAAAACGCCATCTTTTTTTTTGGTATGTTTTATTCACAAAATCAAAGATAACAATCATAGTACAAACAACAAAAAATAAATAGATTAAAAAAACAGCATATTAAGATACAGAAAATATAAATATTGCAGCATAAATAGAAAAACGCCATCTTGCAAACTCGAACTACACAGCATGAGATTTCATTATTTGTAGACGTATGTAGAATATACTTCTAATGATCATACATACGTACCAAAGGTATGACGCAAAATGTTATTTCGTCCTTATAGGGATATTCACATACCGCTAAAATCAATAGAAAACTGAAAAGAAACAACATTGTATAATGACGTATATATAAGCGTGCAAACGTTTTCCCGAAGAGCCGTGGTTGGTATACCGACATGTGGGGCGAACAATACACGAGCCGAATTGAATTAGGAGAGCCTGTCAACATCCGGGGTTTCGGAATTTCGTTACCACAGCAAACAACGCTATCGCATACTTTCCTACAGTATCGTATGACAGCTGAATTTTATTAGTTATCATCGAAGGAAATTTCTAACTAAAATAATACGTTGGTTTACATCATCCAAAACACCATCACATCGGTTTTCAAAGGACTCTTAGAGAGACGTTTATGTGCAATAATTTTGCACACCTGATTTTGCTTTGCCGTGGCAAAGGTGGAAATAACAAGAGATTCTGACTACGACGAGTGACTGTTTTATGTGTTGTGCTGTGCCTAGGCCTACTGCCAGATCTTGCGACGTCCAGCCGGAGTAGTTGCGGTGTTCATCTCGCCGGTGATCGCGTAAGCTGGCTAGATCAACAGCTAGCTTTTATTAGATTGTTCTAGGCCTAACCGTTAGAAGTCAGATTGTCGTCGGAGATAGTGTCAAATTTAGCAGACAAACCGTTTGTCTGTATATTAACTGTTGGTTCTCGACTTGTCGATGGCTTAATCGTATTTCTCTTTCTGTGAAAGATCTTCATCAAATAATCAGCGAAGATGAGCGTAAAGAGTGTTTTGAGTGACATGGAGTGGGACAGTGGCCTGCAAATTCCTGTCGCCAACCAGGAAAACAAATCATTAGAACAGGAGGTAAGAATTTAATGTTTCTGTTTTAGTAGATTCCAGTGATCTTGTTGTCTATGCTTCTACTATGCCAATTATTCTATGAACATACATGTATGCAAATCAAAGTAAAAGAATCATGTACTGATGTAGTGTTACACTTCTTACAGTCTAGTTCTAACGTTAGAAACTTTCTAACTGTTAATCATGAAACTTCACCAGCAAGGATCTTTAATATTATTTCACGTCAAACTTCCTTTGCCCTTATCATTTAATATCAATTCAATGAGCAGTTAACAGAGTGTCTAGACCCCTAGCAGGCCTAAATAAAAATGCATATTTTTGCGCGACTAATTTTTCACGCTCTGCTGGGTAAGAAGAGTTTTGCATGTTCTTATTCTGTTGAAACATAGGTTCTATGGCAAGCAAAACTATTCGCGTGCTTTTATTTTTGTGCTACTTCCGGGTTGCGGGTGGCGTTTTCAACACCACGAAAATTGCCACTTTTTTACAGTAGTCTAGTAGATTACAGTAACCACATGTTTCATATTTTTCTCTCTCTGTGCAGGTTGCTAAAAGGCAAAAGGAAAGAGTAAAGCTGCAGGGAGAACTCACTACCAACGATGATCGTGTCTTCGCTATGTCATCCCACATGAAGAATGTGCAACAGGAGCTCAATCACACCCAGGTATGGTGGAAATTTCATAAGGTTTTCTACATCTACACTCATGTGCATTAACTATTTCTGTTTTCTTTCAGATTGCCCTGCCAGCACTTTGCTGCATTATATTTCTGGTGCTGAACAGCCCTCCATTATGGTCCCTACCTGTGTGGTACCACCAGTTTGCAATAACCTTGATACTTGTATAAACATATTATTTGGATTAGTGATTCATCGTGACAATTGCCATAAAGTCATTTAGTATAGTACTGCATTTGTGTAATGCAAGTGGACTCAAGAGCCAGTGATGACATCTGTGAAAGAAAAGACAACAAGAAGAAACATACACAATTTTTTATTTCTTGTCTTGTTTCTCAAGAAATTTTAGATACTGCTTTGTAGTTGTGGCAAAATTAGCCATACTGCATTCTATAGCTTCAGCTCCCATTGATGCTGTTGTGATTACACAATACTGTACCTGTATATTAAGTATTTCTAAACATCAAAAATGTGAACGAATTGAGGATTGGTGACTGCATGGGAAAAATGAAACCAATTATGTCTTTGTTTATTGTGTCCAATTGTAGAATCTTTGTGGAGCGAGATCCAAAGAGCTAGAGACGGAAAACCACATGAAGCTGGTAGCGCAGAGGGAGGAAGGTCGCCTTAAGCAGGAGATCATTCGCCTTGAGAACGACTTGGCAGACATCAAAGAGAGAAAGAACATCTTCCAGGTGAGGTAGTGGCCTACTGCAACCCCTGCCCAGCCCCTCCAAACTCTGCCCGGCCCCTCCCAAACTCTGCCCGGCCCCTCCCAACCCCTGCCCGGCCCTTCCCAACCCCTGCCTGGCCCCTCTCAACCCCTGCCCTGCCCCTTCCAACCTCTTCCCGGCCCCTCCCTGCTTCCAATCATGTACACTGGGCTCCCCTCACAACAAAGTCCTTGGGACCAGCAGTTGTCTATTGTTATATCAAAATTCCATTATAACTGAACAGTGATGAATATGAGAGATATACATAAACAATTTGGGACCTGAATTTTTACTTTGTTTTTACGTGAATTTCGCTGTAAACGTTATTGCCATAACAGGAGTACACTGTACAGGGAAATCGTGTTATTGCAAAGTCTCCTTAACCACCAATTTTACTTCATTATAACTGGTACCTCGTTGTAAACATAATAACAAGAGGCCTTTAAATACAGTAATGTAAAATAAAGACTGTGGAATTCACCTCATTAATAGTGGTATCTCGTTGTGAGCAAGCTCTTTGACATTATAACAGGGTTCTCCTGCATAAAAAACCTGGGTTATATTCAAGATCACATTTGAGACCTCTATGAGATGGAATGCATTCCATTGTAGGCATCATCAAGTGTGCAAAAGAGTACCCCACTACAATAGCTCCATGGTATGTACACATATGATGATGTCCTAGATGTTATGTTTTGGGACTATCTATTTGGTATAAACATAATTTCCTTAGCTGACAGTAAAAGTTTAAAATATTAGGGAGGTAAGGAGAGGGAAACAAGTCATATCGTATGTAACAATTACAAATGTTTCATCTTTATCCCTGTTGTGTTCTTTTTTTTTGACGACGCAGAACACCATCTTCAAGAACACCCAGAAGCTGGAAGAGCTGAAGTCTCAGCTGAACTGGGACCAGCAGGCCCTGGAGGCTTGGCTGGAGGAATCTGCCAGGAAGGATGAGGACTTCATGACTATCGCCAAATACACACAGCTGGACGATGCTAAGATCAAGGTACAATGGATCAGGCCAATTGCCCCCTTCATAGTTGTCAGGATTTGTTTCTGTATGTCAGGCCCTCCAATGGGGGCTGTAGATAAAGAATTTTTTACCATACTGCTGGTGTCGTTAAATTTGCATACATTGCGGTTGCAGATGGTATTGATAGTCACATTCTAGTCAATCCATATCCATGCTTACTAAAATATTAGAGTAATTTGTACAAAGTTTTTACTTGGCTTGGTGTTTTCAATTGTATTTGAATGAAGATTAAGTCTGAGGATAACGTAATGCAATGAGAAAGTTATCATCATCCTTACTGGAAGATTATGGCAGTAGTGTAATGAAATATCGTGGATGTTAGTGTGTGCTTGATGTATGGAAATGCAGTTTTGATGTATGTCTGGTAGCACACATTTCGTTTTTTTCGCTTGTTATGTATGTATCGCTGCATCAATTTTGAGTTTTCTCTTCTCATCCAACTCTTGCAGGAACTCAGCCTGCAAATGGAGAGAATGACAGAGATGTCACAGAAGAAGAAGAAAGTGCTGGACAATGAGATGACAGAGACGTTAACTGCTCAGGTACACAGAACATCCAACATTTACATTATCAGTGGAATCAAGAGTACTTGTATCCATAATGTTCAACTTCTTAGAATATGCTGTAGTCTTTAATATTTTAAACATTATTTATGTTGGTTTTTTTCATGGTATAGTTGATACAGCAAATGATTAGGAAACAATCAGGGAACTCACAACTGTCTTTCATTTTTGCAACTGATTTTTTGCTTGATTTAATATTTTTTTTCCCTGTGTGCCTCTTTGTGTTTTTTTGCCAACAGCTGGAGATGGACAAGACAGCGGAGGAGTTCCGCAAGGCCCACAATGACAGGCAGCAGCTGATTGAGCAGTGGGAGGCCACCATTGAACAGATGCAGCGCAGGGACCGGGAGATGGACAGGCTGGCCACGGTGAGAGGAACACAACACACCCCCTCATATCAGTTGCCACACCCCTGCTAATAAGGAGCTTTAGATTTTTGCGACGGGGACATTCAGAGGGAAAAAAACCTTTTCTGAGCATGCGCAGAATCGGGTATCAAAGTCAATTTATTTATAGTTCGCGCGCCTGAGTTTTCACTATGCGTTCTGTGCTATTTTTACATCCCCTCGACGAAGAGAGCTCCTTCATGTACCGATCATATAGGGGTGCCATTTTATTTTTTATATGTTGCGTCTCGGCGTAATCTAAAGCTACTTTTCAGCACGACGCAGGGAAGAGGAGAACGTCCAGCTCAAGCGTCGTCTCAAACGTCCGCGCAGCAAATCTATAGCTCCATATTATCAGCAATTCACCCTGCTAGTTTTTCCTTGTCACATTTCTTTCATAGTTAATGCTGAGATACCGGTAAGCAAAATTCTTGATAGATTCAAAAAGACAGAGAAGTCTGCGTAATTACTTATTAGAAATGCAGGATGGAAAATGGAATTGCATGGAATGAAATGGAATAGAGTAGAATCAAATGGAATGGAATTGAATGATACATGTTTTATATTCTCATGTCCACCCCCCTCCTCCCCTGTCATTCCTGTTGCAGCGTCTGGCAGAGGCCAAGGCAGACTTGATGGACCATGAAGAGATGGTGAAGGAGAAGCAGCAGTTCCTGGAGAATGAGATCGAGAACAACCAGGAGCAGACCAAGAAGATCCAGGGCACTGATCGGCTGGCCGCCCGGCTCCGCCTGGACTACCAGGACAACGAGAATCAGCGGATCCAGTTTGCGGACGAGGTCAGTCCAGAAATTAACGTACACCTGATCGGAGTGGTTTGCAACCTCTGACTTTCTTCAATCAAGCTCTCTAGATATGTGGCATAGTTCCGCACAATCTCATTTCCTTCCATAAAATTGGAGCTTCACATCACATCCATAAAACAATGCAAAGAGAATTGATGTGTCAGGTAGCACATTAAAAGAAACACATTCTTGTTTTGCAAGGTGCATTCTTTCTTGTACATGAGAAATCAAATTTGGTGAAATTGAAATTAAGCCAGGACATACATTATATTGTATCTCTCAAGTGACAAATTTACCTATGCAGTTCTAAGCATGATTCTGAGCATTGATTTTATTATGTGGTGTTGGTGTTTTTCTTTTAATAGATGGAAACATTAAAATTCACGGTGGAAAGAACAGCCACGGATCTGGAATCGATGAGAAGACAGGTCAACGAACTTAAGAAGGAGGTTGAGAACAGGAAAGATAGGTGAGCTTGTGTGAGCACATTATTTGGAATGAATATTCTAGCATATCTTACATTCTGTGTATGTATTTTCCTTAAATAAAAACAGAACAACAACAACAACAGCAACACCCAAACTATAATAAAAATACTCTTGATTAATTTGTACAAATTATGAGAAAGCTGCCAGAGTATCAAATTTAAAGCATGCAGTGGGTAAGATGGGTGTCTTTTGTTGTTGTTATTGTTGTTGTTGTTTTGGAATATGGTTTCGTTTGTGAGGGTGGAGTAGGTAGTAGCAGAGGTTGTTTGTTCGGGTCATATTTCTCACTGAAGTCTAGGCCATGTTCCCTGACAATGCATGGTCTTCAATATGAACTGCAGAGATGCCAACTGTTGATTTTTTTTTTTTTTTCAGTATTGTGTACTGTGTTTTGCCAAAAATAAAGCAGGTGTCATGGTAATTACTGATTTTCCCACATTGTATTACGACACATCTATTGCTGAAAAGGTTAAAAAAAAAAAATGTTTTTTCCACCAAATATATGCCTAAGTTGCAGCCCTGAGAATATTGCAGTGCTGTTAATACGGTTGGCATCCCCAAACCTGACATCTGCTGGCAATCCCTTGTTATCTAAACATATCTCTGTTTTACAGGGTAGAGAATGCCAAGAGGCACCGAGGCGACCTGATGTCCAAGCTGAAGGCGGCCACCGATGCCTCGCTCTCGGCCGAGGAGCTGGCAGCAGCCATGGATCAGATGCTGGAGGATGAGGAGACCACCCTACACATCCTGGAGCAGGAGCTAAAGAGGCTCAGGGACCTCCAGTACAAGAAGTCCCAGGTGAGACCTCCTCAGGATTCCCCCTAGATTGTGGAGCTTATAAGATGTTTGTCTGGTCTTTCTCTGATATGTCTGTTGCACTGAGGAAAAAGGGAAGTTATCTGATATAGAATCTCATCAAACAGCCGAATGCATATATTGAAATTTGGTTGATCATTTCAAACTTAGCAGATTCTCAGAGCTGCCAATGTGTTTGCTTTTACAATGTTTCTTATGATATTTTTTTTTTCAAACCATATAAGAAAACACGTTTTTGAGATAAAAAATGTGCTTTGAAAAAAAAGAAAAGAAATTCAGCTTCTTTGATATCTGTAATTTCCATTTCTGAACCAAAGTATGATATTTGATTTCAATATATGTTTTTTGTTTTTTTGTTTCATGTTTGTTTTTAAACTGTGCATCAGTATGTACCTTTAGATCTGCTGAGGACCCTAGCAGACCCTTGATTCTGTCTAGCCTCCTTTGCGTGAACCTGCTTTGATATTTTAAGGCTGCTGTATTTTGTGGACTTTAGATATTGAACCCATGGTAAATATGTCTATGAATTTCCAAATACACTTTTTATTCCCCTACCTAGGAATTGTACGAGGCCAAGACAGCTGAGAAGAACACTAGTGCAGAGATCCAGGGGGCGAGGGCAGCCAGCCGCAACCTGTCGAGTCGGATCAACAAACTTGACCACGATTCCCTGAAGCAGCAAGAGATCATCTACAATCAGGTGAGCCAGATAATTCCATGGTCTTATTCTCAGCATAGAAGTCAATATACTGCCATAGCCTCTACAGACCCATCAGTTTAATGTGTCGCTGTTTAAACAGTGCGGTCATCAACAATTTGTATTTTCATTCTCTGGTATGCGCTCTGTTCTCCAGGGTAACATGAAAAACCCACCCAACTAGTTCTAGTTTTAGCCAAACAGGCTATATTCTTACTTATTCTGCAATTCAGAATATCTTTCCCTCCAAAGAATGACTTTGCTCATCCAAATGAACGCATTTTGCGGGACGGGTTAATGCTACTACATGAACGGCTACTGCAGATGAGGAATGTCATTTTGTGGTGCAACCTTGCCTGCAGATTTGGCAATTACAAGGCTCATTTGTACTGCTACATCAAGGCCGGGGAGGATGAGGTTGTACCGTTTTTACCCTAATTTGAAAACGTCAATGGCACAGAGTGTATATGGACGTCACAGTTATGCTTGAATATGGACTGCTAGTGATTTAAGGTAATTACAGCATGGCTAATTCTGCTTTGCTAAACTTTATTCCTTTCCCTTGCCAGGATTTCACTGTGCAGCAGTTGGAGCGCAAGATCGCCCGTCTGGAGGGCGAGCGGAGCACAGAGGAGATGGACGCCCTCAATGCCCGCATCAAGGAGCTTACCGAATCTCTAGAGGAACGCAACACCACACATGGCCTGCTCAGCACGCAGCTCAAGCGACTTCAGGTACGCCATGTTGGCCATGCATCTAGAATATTGTGTTATCACTGAGGTGACAGATTATGGCAAGGATATATTGCCTGGGCCAGTAACATAATGGGCAAGGATTTGTCCCACTAAGGGCAATATATTCTGATATTGCCCCCCATGCTCAAAATTTGTCTGTCCAATGATGTCATATCATTCAATAATACGATAGAGAGAGACAAAGAGAGGCAAGGAGGTAACATAAAACCCTTTTCTCTGTTTCTACAGGATGGTGAAACATCTGTCATGAATGATGCTCTTATTTCCCCTTGTTTTGTTTTGTTTTGTTTTTTTTTCCTTCTTCAAATACATTTCAAATTTGGCATAATCTTCACTATGGAAAAGTGAAAGAGAGTATTTTGCAAGGAACTGCCCAAAATTTGTATAAATTCCTTTATCGCTTGGATTTGATGGCTCGTCTGTCAATGTTGCGGAAATATTCTGAAGACTAAAAGTGTGGTAACGATATCATCTGTGGGCATGTAGGACAAAGCAATGTAAGTGGGGTTATCTTCCACTCAAATTTGTACCATTTAAGTTCTTTATTTTTTTCTAGATTGGTAGGTCTTCTCACTGTTTGTATCAAAATCTTATCCTCAAATATGAGTTTATGCAGGCTAACTTCATTGCAGCTTTTACAAAGTAGAAAGAGCAACATCGTTTTGTTTGTCTGGTTTTCTTATTTGTTGTTGTTGTTTTTTTTTTGGGGGGGGGGAGGGGGATAATTTTCTAAGATTGTCAATGTCTTAAATGCTGTAGGCCAGTAAACTCTGTCCTTTGCACTTTCCACTGCTGACTGGTTGACAATTTTTTCCTTCTTCTTCTCTTGACCAGGACGACATCAGAAGGGTCAAGCGTGACCTGGACAAGAGCGGGGCAGAGAAAGCCGACCTAACGAGTAAGATTGAAGAGCTGAACCTCCACAATGACAGCTCCAACCGGGAGCTGAGACGAATCGTGAAAGACAAGCAGGTTTGTTACGCATATTATGCCTCATATTGCTGCATGGACACTACCTACAAGTATATAGATACCAATATTAGTGATGTTTATTTGAACGGCTTTGTGTTGACCCAAGCTGATAAACATGCTTTCAACAGTCAGTGATAATCTTGAATGGCATCCTATAATTTACTCAGAAGGGTGCAGGATGCTTTGTCTTTATAGTCATTAGAATATCACTCAATGTTAGTACAGTTCTGTATGCACTTGTCATATTTTGCTTCATTGCAACTGAAATACAGTCAAACCTGCCTTAGCGGCCACCTGTCTCCAGCGGCCACTGAAAAATCCCCCCGAGAAAAAAGCCCTGTTAAAGACCCTGTGTATAGCGGCCACCTTTCTAACGCGGCCAGCGGCCACAAATTTTGTTTCCCGCGGTAGATTTTAACCTGTCTATAGCGGCCAAAAACCCAATGGAGACGTAGCCGAGCCATTAATTTAGCGTGTTTTCTGCTTTGTAGCCGTGCGGGCAATGTTTAGTGATCGCCACCGCTGCATTCGTCCGTCATAATAATGCACTAGTGTTAAGCTTTCTTAACGGCAATACACATTGTACTGTGCAACAATTTCATACTCGGTATACACCGGCATGGTTAAATGCATGAAACACACTGTGTGTGCATACGTACACACATACATGTACATGTAAGGATACAACGATGATACATGTACATGTAAGCAAGGCACACAAAGTTGGATTACCCGTCTATATCAGCCACATGTCTATAACTGCCATTTTTTCAGTCTCCCTTGGGTGGCCGCTATAGACAGGTTTGACTGTAGTAGACTTGCAGAGATCCGAAAAGGAGATGTTGTAGTTCAGTGGATAAGACCACAGGTCATCAATCACGATGTCCGTGGTTCAAGTCCCCTGGCTGCAGCTGTTGTGCCCCTAGTCAAGGCACATTATCCCCATTGCCAAGTCCTTTGGAGTGGATTCAAAACTGTCAGTCCTGTGGTTTACTAGCCCATAAGCATTCAATGCTTCCTTAGTGGTCACTTAAAGATTATATTCTAATCAATAATCAATAATTAATCAGCGATGAATAATCAATCAAAAATCAATTTCAGTCATTGAACATTAACAATATACAAACAACAGTGATCTCAAAAGGAATGATCTGAATACAGAGACAGTACTTTATCAAGTGTAAAGTACAACTTTTGCAACTTAAGTGACATGTATTTTTGTTTGCTTGATTGTTTTTTAATGCAAAATTTGTAAACCCA
Source organism: Diadema antillarum (assembly GCF_040938485.1). Taxonomy (NCBI): domain Eukaryota; kingdom Metazoa; phylum Echinodermata; class Echinoidea; order Diadematoida; family Diadematidae; genus Diadema; species Diadema antillarum. The sequence goes on along the minus strand of NW_027271807.1, from coordinate 297,857 downwards.
ATGATGAAAGTGGAAATAAATGCAATAAAAAAAGAAAGAAAAATAAAGTAAAATACAAAATGATGAAAGTATTAGAAAATGCCAAATGAGATATTAAAACAAGAATGCCCAGCATTGGAATAATTGTTCTTGATGCCTTGTGTGTGTGTGAACAGATTACTGTATCCTCACCTCGTGTTCTCCCAAACTCTTTTCCCCTCTCCTCATCTCATCCCGCCGTGTCTCCAGGACCAGATGGTGGAAGAAAACATCCTCAAGCTGGAGCTGAAACGTCTGAGGGACATCCTCAACTCTAGGGCTGACGAGGTGCTCACCCTGGAGAAACGCCGCCTGCAGCTCGAAACGGTGAGGCTTATATGTATTGTTGTCATGGCAACAAAATGGTTTGGAAAGTGTTCTGCAACAAGCTTATATACTGTATACGCCACATTTTCAGCGAGTCTAATTTTTCGCGAATCAAGATTTCCTGACAATTTTGTGAGTAGCTGAATTTACGATCATGGAGTACAGCAATGTACGGAGGAATGTTCACATGCATATCGCATTCATGTCAAGATCAGAGTTGATACAATTATGTTTTGTAAAATTCACAAGTAGCATCCAACTCGCAGAATTTGCAAAAATAAAAACCTTGCGAAGTATATGGCGTATACAGTAACGGTGTGCCACCCATGAAATATGGGGAATTTGTTTCATATCTGCATGTACATGATACGCACAAAATACACAACCACTGAAACTTTTCACAGTGAAGTTGAGTGACTCCTTTTACTTACCATACTACGCCTTATTGGTAATCCTTTAACCCTATTTTAACTGGGCTATTTGAGACCAAGTTTTTACTGGGGGGGTCAATTTGAACCCCCCTTAAGATCTCGGCCGCGGATCGCGCGATCGCCGCGAAATTTTGCCTGAAGATAGAGCTGGATGTCAACTACAATATTACGTGGTCATACAATAGAAAAATATTGCCTTTCTATTTTTGATAATTAATTATGCAAATTTGTGCATGAAATCGTATTTTCACTTATAACTCCATTAAAAAGACTGAAGGATTGCTAAATTTTTATGTCAGAATTCCTCAAGACACATCAAACAATTTTTGTGTAAAAGAATAGCACAATCAAAATCAATTTCTTTTGTTTTTTATTGTTTTGTTAATTTCTTATGTATTTTAGTGTTTTTTCGACCTTTTGTTTTCTTTTTTTTTTGGGCCAAAATTTGTTGCAGGCACTTTTTCAGGCTTATCTACACTAGAATTGATTAATTTCAGTTGTTAAAAGTTGAAATATTCTAATTTATATCAATTTAATCAAAAAACACAATTTGCATTGGATTTGCACACGACATCATGAAATTGAGCTGTTTTCGGGTTGACATGCATATGCAAAACATTACGTTACTTCCGAACTGTCACAATTGAGCCAACAGCAGTATTATGTCACATTGTGTCAGTGCAGTTTCTGAGGAGAAAATGAATTGATGATCAATATTGACCTCTCTGCCCTCTGCTCCCCCCCCCCCCTTCCCGGCAGGCGATGAAAGAAAGACGTAAAGAGATCACCATCCATAAGGAGATGTTGAGGGCGCAGATCAAGTCCAGTGACGAGGAGAGAGGCACCGTCGGCGCCGAGCTGCAAGATCGCATCGCTAAGATCGACAAGCTGCGTAAGAGGTACGTAGGACCCCCTTTCATTCTTTGTTATGTCTGTGTCATCATTCCCTCCCATCTTGCATCACAAAATGGCGAGTCGATTTTCTGTCCCTAGACATTGGACTGTCTTATCATGTGTGCTATCTAGGGTAGTACGGGTGGTAGAGAACTTTTGATTTGATTTGCACAACTGCCTAGAAGTGTGCGAGGCAAAATACCTTTGGTATGCAGACCATTGTGCCTCTCCTCACACAAGTTTTCATCTTACAGGAAAACCGTTTTGGTATCGCATGCCACAAGAAGGGCTCGATCATGTGATTACAATCTGGAAATGTCCATTTTCACAAAGATGTAGCAGTACCCTAAAGTGGATTGCAGGGCTTGTGGGCCAGTGTGATCCTCTGTCCGATGCATCACGTGAGGAGATGTCACTGCCAATTTCACACTGCAAATCATGCTGGTCGGACAGATCAAAAACTTAGCATTACTAAATTGACTATACAGTTCTTGTTTCCATAGAGACAAAGCGCATTCTGGATTTGTATTTTCCAAAAATGATGTTACAGCCATTCTGTAAATCATCTTTGTGCAGTCATAGTTTTCGTCAAAGTTAAAATAATTGCTCTGTTATAGTAAATGAGGTAACATGCACGTTCTGCGCTCTTTCAAGAAGATGACTGACCGACCCAAAAAAGTCATAGTTTTACCATGTTCCTTTCTTCCAATTTCTTGGTAGGTATGAAATTTTGATGGTTACCATGGCACCACCAGAAGGCGAGGAAGACCGATCGCAGGCATACTATGTCATCCGTGTAAGTATGACACTGGAGATTAAGATTTGTGGATTATGTGACATTGATGCAAGTTATGATACGAACCCAAATTCTCTAGTGTCATGTTCTGTTGGGGAACCGTTTCCCATTTGTCTATCAGATTTTGTGGGAAGAAAGAAATCCGGAAATAAATATTTTATCTTGATTTTGAAGTTATTAATTTTCTTGATATCAGTCATGTTGGATACATTTAAAAGGTACAAAAAGAAAAGGAAAGAATACAATTGCTCTCTCTTCATACTCTTTTTAATGTGATGAAATGGGCATTCCTGGTAATCTCATTATAATGGGGGTTCACTGTACCAAGATTAGTTCAAGTGCTACGACATTCAATGATATCTGTCACTTTCAAAGAGATTTTTCTGACTGCCTAAAGAGGGCAAACTATATAGTAATGATCACAAGGAGCTGCACATCTCCCCTGCTTTGAATAATAATGGTGTACTTCACTCCACTTGCGTATGATGTGCACGTTCAAGTATCATTGTTACAGAGCGTACTTGATCCATCGCACTATTATGCAAATCTGCACTCCTTGATTTGGCTGCTCCTTGGTTGCTCATATGCTAGCAAACTAGCCGCAAGGGGTAATCCTAGCTCCTCCTGTTTCTATGTGCAATCATAGAGTTGTTATACAGTATGTCCCCCCAAAATTACAATCAGATTTTCACATTGATAACTTCCAATATGATTAAACTGTCTGAATGCTATATCTGGGTCTAGAATATAACATCATACCTATATTTTGCAGAAAACCCCATTCAAATTGGTCAAGTGGTCACAGAGAAATGTGGATTGTTGTAATGCTTGTCACGGGTCTGATTCTTCCAAGTTTAGCACTTGGATGCTCTTGGAACTGCATATTAATGTGTGATCGCAGTGAACAGAATTTGGAGAGAAGGAGTCCTGACATGCTCAGCTCAACAAAAATCCTAATTTCTCTTTGACCATTAAGCAAATGAGGTGGGGTTTTCTGTAAGATGTGGGTAATAATTATAGTGTCATATCCTGAAATTGTATTTGGATTGATCATTGCGGAGGGTCCTGTTGTATTTTTTGGGGGGACATATGGTACAGGGCATATAGCGAGTAGGCACTCTAGTTTTAGTCATATACCGTATGTCCCCCAAAAAATTACAACGGGGCCCCTCTGCAATGATAACTTTAAAAATAGTGAATCAATCCAAATACAATTTCAGGGTATGAAACTAGAACTCATTGCCCACATCTTACAGAAAACCCCATTCGATTTGCTTCATTGCTTGAAGAGAAATGAGGAATTTTGTAGAGCATGTCAGGAATCTCTTCCCTCCAAGTTCTGTCTATTGTGTTCACACACAAGAGCATCCAAGTGCTAAACTTGGAAGAATCAGACTCATGATAAGCTTTACAACAATCCACATTTCTCTGTGACCGCTTAACCAAATTGAATGGGGTTTTCTGCAAACTAGAGCTGAGATGTTATATTTTAAGACCCTGTAGTAGCATTTAGACAGTTTAATCATACTGGGTGTTATCGATGGGAAAATCAGATTGTAATTTTTGTTGGGACATACTGTATGAGCTCTTTGGTCACTTTTCTCCTCCTCCTCCTCTGTTCTGTGTTCTCCAGGCTGCCCAGGAGAAGGAGAGTCTCCAGCGAACGGGAGACGAGCTGGACGCCAAGATCCGCAAGGCCGAGAAGGAGATCAAGGCCCTGGAGAACACGCTGCGCCTGATGAACGGCCGCAACGAGCAGTACCGCAAGAGCTTCAACCGGGTCACAGAGACGAGTAAGTGACTGCAGTAACTCAATTGAAATATACATGTTATGTGGTGTATTATTGTTTGTATGTGTTTTAGTATGTATGTGTGCATTTATGGTACAGTGCAATCCTGTTATAGTGAATTTCCTCGGGACTAAAGCTGGCGGTTTTCTTTTGTTATATCAAAATTTGTTCATAGTTGAACAGATAAGTTTATAAAGACAATATAGATGATAATTTGGGGACCTGAATATTTACCATGTATTGAGAATTTTGTTATTACCGTGTTAGATAAAACAGGATTGCTCTATGTATAGGATCATATGCATGTATTTATGTGTGTAGGTATGCATGTATGTATGTTTACACAAGGGAATCTTCATTGTAAAACAAAGACCTAAAAAACACAACAATTACCTTGTTATAAAATGGTTTGAGTTATATATGACCTCCTTATAAAGAGGTTCCACTGTATGCATATTATGTACGTGTGTGTGTTTGTATGTATGTACAAATGTGTGCATAATATATGTGTATGCTTTTATGTAGACACTTTAAATACATATATATAAATGAATATACACATGTGTTAAGCAGCTTAAACATTTTTTTTTATTTCTCTATTTTGTCTGTCACTCCTCCTCTTCCTCCTCCATTGCTCCCTCTATCCCTCATCTTCCTCATCCCTCCCTCTTTCTCCTCCTCTTCCTCCTCTCCCACCGCCATCCTCTCCTCTTCCATCCCTCTCTGTCCCTCATCTTCCTTTGCATCCCTCCATCCCTCCCTCCCTTCCTCTTTCCTCCTCTTCCTATTCCACCTCTATTCTCTGTCCTCCCTCCCTCTTTATTTCTTTGTCTTCTTCCTTCATTCCTCCATCCCTCCCTCCCTTCTCCTCTCTCCTCCTTCTCCTCTCTTCCACCTCTAATCTCTCTCTCCTCCTCCATTCCTTCTTCCCTCCCTCTCTCCTCCTCCTCTTCGTCCTCTTTCACCTCCATCCCTCTCCTCCATCTATCTTCTGCATCCCTCTCTATCTGCTCCTCTTCCTAATCTTCCTTCTCCATTCCTCCTTCCCCTTCCTCTCCTCCTCTTCTTCTTCCTCTTCCACCTCCATCCTCTCTCTCCTCCTCCATCCCTCTCTATCCCTTATCTTCCTTCTCCATCCCTCCATCCTTCCCTCCCTCTATCTCCTTCTCCTCTTCCTTCTCTTCCATCTCCATCCTCTCTCTCATCCTCCATCCTTCTTTATCCCTCATCTTCCTCCTTCCTTCCTTCATCCTTCCTTCCCTCTCTCTCCTCCTCCTCTTCCACCTCTATCCTCTCTGTCCTCCTCCATCCCTCTCCATCCCTCCATCCATCCTTCCCACTCTCTTCTTCCTTCTCCGTTGCTGTATTCTCCTCTACCAGGTGAAGAGTTTGAGGAGAAGCAGAGACTTGAGGAGCAGCTGCGGGCGGCGATGGACAAGTACAAGTACAAGCGTCGCCAGATCAGGGAGCTCCAGGACGACCTACAGACCATGGGAAGTACCATGGAGAACCTGGGCAGAGACGAGCGGGCCTACGAGGACATGATTCAGGAGAAGGAGGTGAGAAGTGGGACCTCTTATTTCATTATTTTTTTTTTTACCTTTGCCAAGGAGGCCATGTGTTTGCCGACATTGCTCTGTCTTTGTGTTTGTTTATTTGTTAGTTTGTTTGTTTGCAAAATAACTAAAAAGTTATGGATGTATTTGGATGGAATTTTCAGGAAAAGTTGATAATGACACAAGGAACAGATGATGAAATTTTGGTAATGGTCAAGATTACTTGCTGGATCCAGAAACTTTGAATTTTTTGAAGGATTCTTTGTCATTAGGAAATAGGGCTGCTTGATTGAGGTGTGTGCTCTACAAGCGCTTTTATAGTTTTCATTTTCTGAGTGAGTAATGGTATTGGAATGGGGGAAAGGACAGAAATTATGTGAGGGTGGTAAAAAAAGGATGGGAGAGAAACACAACTTGTTCCCAGTTAGCCCTTTGTGTGTTTGGAGCACTGACTGGAACATGAAACCCCTGACTGGCACAGAAATACCCGATACTATCCAAAATCCTTGGGAGAGAAGGGATTAACCCTAAAAAGACTGGGGGGGGGGGCCTAAAAGGCCCCCCTCTCGACATTTCGCGCAATTACTCTGCAACACGCAATGCTCTCGCCGCGATGCTCTATGACTTTTTTCTTTCGAGTTTCCCGCACATTTTGACACCAAATTTGTGACGCCAGAGGGTACGGTTCTGAAGTTACATAACTTTTTGTACATGCATGTGAGGCCGAAAACGGCTCAAAAATGTGATTTTGTGTACAAAGTCAATGCAAATTGGTTTTTTTTTCACATGGTTCATATAAATATGCTTATTTTTACTCTCAATGGCTAAAATTAATTTGTTTTAGGAGTATTATGCTTCAAAAAGTGTCTGCCACAAATTTTGTTAAAAAAAACAGCAAAAAAAAAAGGTAAAAAAAACAGAGAAATACATAAGAAATTCATGAAACAATAAAATAAATAAGAAATTAATTTTGATACCGAATTTTTTTTCACGTACATTTGCTAAGAATGCCACAAAGAATAATAAGACCAAAAATGATCACTTCTGGAGCTTTATTTACTGATTTAGATCAAAGAGTCTGATATCTCACATATATTAGCATAATTAATCAAAATAAAATAAAAGAAGACTATTTCGGAAAATTTAAGTATACGATCTTGTAGATTACATCGCACACTACCATTGTGCATTTCCGCTGCGATCGCGCGATCCACGGCCGAGATCTTAAGGGGGGGCCCTTTAGCCCCCCCCCCCCCCCCCCCCCAGTCTTTCGAGCTACCAAAATAGCCCAGTCTTTTTAGGGTTAAACACTCTTACCTTTTTGAATGTTCATCTTTTGCAGAACAAAAAGCAGCAGCTGACCAAGGAGCTGGAGGATCAGAAGGTGAAGATTGAGCGGGTCATGAAGCAGACTGCGCGCTACGCCAAGGAGCTGCGGGTCAGCCGAAAGGTCAAGGGTGAAACCCACGAAGAGGTATGCCCATAAGATGCTATGCAGTAGTGTTCCCAGTCCATTTTCTGTTCTGAAGCTGTTTGTGATGAGTGATACTTCAAGGAACAGAGAGGAAAGGGAAAAGGGTTTATGAGAAAGATAAGTATTAGGAAGCCAAAAGGATACATGTTAAATTCTGCTGGAACCAGCTGGCCCTTAGCTTGCTCCATAGGAGATAGCTTATAAGCCTGATATGAATATAACAAAAAGAAGGAAGAAATTAGGCAGTTGTTCTATTGCATTTTTTCTTTCTTTAAGAAATGCATGATTTGTGCATGTTGAGATGCGAGTTATATAAAAGCCTTCTCTAAACTTTAAGTATGCAGTGAATTTTGCCTGTTGTGCATTGTTATCACACCTAATTGCTATCCTGGGCCCCATTCCATGAAAAGTTGATATGATAGCAACTCCTGCTAGAATGGCAATTGTCATGGTAACAACAAGAATCTAGTTTCCTGATTGGCTGTTGTGATTGGAAGTTGCCATTCTACCGAGAGTTGCTGTCCCAACAACTTTTATGAAATGGGGCCCTGGTCTATCGGTCTAAATTATGTTTCAATTAGTGAGACTTTTCTCTTCCAATCTTGTGCTGCCTGTTACTCTTACATAGCATTCCTTGTCACAAGATTCATTCTGTTTGCTGGAGTGAACAGCATCAAAGACTGCAATCTTGTTTCTATGCGAATATATGCCCAAATTTTTCTGTCTTAAAGCAAATTTAAAAAAAAATTAAAAAAAGGAAAGAAAAAAAGAGAAGAAGATCCTTGAATAGCCAGAGTGAAGTCATATACTGGTGTGTGCATTGATGTAATTTGTGACGTCAAAGGAAATGCATTTCCATAACTTCTCCTTGTTATTGTGTTGTATATTGTGTGGTTTCTTTTAAGCACACCCAATTACTGTCATTAGACGAAATGGTAGTTGTCATCTCCTCGCGTGAGAGTATACACCCTTGATGATAGGATCGAGAAGCCCCACAGTGTAGCCATTTTAAAGCGGATTTATTTCATGACTGTTCTTGATATGTGACCTGCTACAACAAAAAGATCCAAATGTTGGGGGAGATCGATTTTCTGAAAGTGACATGACATTATTCCTTTACTCTTCCACTTCAACTTCATATATAACATAACTCATAAAAGTACTCGGTTGTGGAGATATTGATGATTTTATAAGAGCATGTTGACTGGTCTAGGAAATCAGCATTTCGAGAAAACCCCTCCTAAGTTTTCCTTCTGACGCAATTGTGATCAAGGGGAGGTAAGACAGTTTTCACCTCTTGACAATAGAAGATATGCTGTTAGCAACCTCCATGATGTTCATTCAAGCTTAGCGCCTGCGGTCCACGCACAACCAATCAGTAACCAGGATGCCACGCACTGACCAATAAGATCACTCCCTCGTTGCTAGGGGCCGAGTCTATCTGTTGCGCTACATCCAAATCTTCGGACATGTTTCTGTTCCGTTGAAAGTCAGAAAATCAGAAAATCATGGCCCAGAAAAAAATGCTAATTTCTTGCCTTTCTTTTAATCATTTAGCTTTGAAATTTTGGCAGATGATGGACAAAATATCAGACTACAAAATTATGTAAAAAACAGAAATTTGACTGTTTGACCGATTTTGATGACCTGACTTCAAACTCAATTTCTCTGCTCAGCCGTCTGCAACTTTTGGATCCTTTTGTTGTGGCAGGTCGCATACATATTTACTTTAGATTTGTCTATCCGTGTGTCTGCTACAGATGTTCCTTCATTTTATATGTCACAGGTACAAATTCACTTAAACATCGTTATGGCAGTGGTTCATTGGTATCATATTCCTACCAATCAAACAGGTTGTAGCAGTCCCTGGAAGAGCTTTTTAACAGTCATTGTTCCATCTTATTTTTTTTTTGAAAGTGAAATTAAGTATTTCATTGGCTATCTCTTTAACTTCATGTTAACTTGGCTGCTGTCCTGAATTTATTTAAATTGAAGCCAACTCTATCTATATCAATTGCCCTGACCTGTATTGCAATGGAATGCCCACACCATAAGAAAGGTCACTCAAGAGGTAATCAGTCAACGCTTTTTCTTCCTTTTTATCGTTTCTAGCCACACATTAATGAAAGCTGATCCATGAACCGATAGGTGTGTCCCTTACATTTTTGTATGGTCTAATATCACAAGAGAAAAGAAATAGAAATTCTTTGTCTTGTACATTGCAGTGATGTATACAGTAGTTGCCATAGCAACAACTCCACCTAGATGTTTTTTCAATGACAGTTTTTCCACTGCATGGCTTCTTATTAATTGTTTTTACTTACCTGCATGCCTTCATCTCATCCCTCCCTTTTCCCCCTTCCCCTTCTCCTCCTCCTCTTCCTCCTTCCCTCCCCCTCCTCCTCCTCCTCTTCCCCCCCTCCTCCTCTTCCTCCTCTTTTCCCCCTCCTCCTCTTCCCTTCCTCTTCCACGTTCTCCTCCTCCCCTCCCGCGTCCTCCTCTTCCTGTCGTCGTCCTCCTCCTCCTGTTCTTCCACCACCTCTTCATCCCGTCTTTGCATTCCGTTTCTCTCTGGACTTCACAGAAAGACTTTGAGCTGCGCGAGCTGCGGGAGTTCAACAAGAACGTTCTGAAGCTGATGGGGGAAGTCATCCACTCCTACCCGGACATCGCTCCCACGGCTCACATGCTCTTCTCACAGGCAAGTGTTGCGACCCTTGACCCTGTGGATGGGGTTGGCAGCTATCTTTAGGAAAAATTTGCTTATCCCAACATTGTTTTGTGTGTGTGTGTGTGTGTGTGTGTGTATGTGTGTGTGTCTGGATTCATTGCATCAAGGGGAAATTTTCAAGTATGGCACCAGAAGTGCAATATCAGGGTATGAAATGGATTCTAACATCTGTTTTCAGAATGTGTATGTGTTTGTGTGTGTGGGTGTGTGTGTGTGTACAACGTGTATGTGGCTTGCAGGAAGGGGCAGATAGTCACTTTCGTGTGGCAGAACCGTGTGCACATTGTGCATAGATGGTAATGACACCGTTCTTTTGTTTCTATCAATACAGGCTGGTTTGCCAGTACCGCCCCCTCCCAGCGCGTCCCAGCGGTCCTCGAGGCCGGGGTCAGCTTACAGCGCACGCAGCTTGTCATCACCGAAGTGAGTTCTCAATTTGCTACAATTCATATTCCTTGTGTTCTCTGCAGTGGTAGTGTGCAAATTGTTTGAGATGACATGCTGAGCTCTGTATTAAATCCTAATTCAAATTCAAATTTCAGTATGTTGCACACACTTCACAATAAGCCTTCGATTTGATAAGCAAAGTTGTAGAAGTGGAATTAAAGGGAAACATGAGAAAAAGACAGTGGTTGGCAGGAATATGTGACAGTGAGGGAGTTCTTGGTACGACGTGCAAAATTTTTCATACATGCAAACTGACTCCTGGGCCCCATTCCATTAAAGATGCTGGAATAGTAACTTCCAGTAGCATCAGCCTATCAGGAAGCGGGATTCTTGTCATTACCATGACACTTGCCATTCAAATAAGAGTCGTTATCATCATAGATAGCAACTTACATGGGTACACTTTTGTTTTCAAGACAGTTGGCTAGCACAACTGATGTGCCAAATGACCTTCCTTTGATAGTAATGCCCATTTGTGGCAAATTAGATCTACCTAACTCAGTTTCTTTGAGGGCAACAGGAACTTATTCGATTTCTCTTGTCAGTAGATTATTTGAACTTTTTTTGAGAAAGCAGCAAGTATGTAATTATACCGCTGAGCCAGACTCATTTACAATTTTGAATTTGTTTTTCAGACGGGCTGATAAAAGCTTACAAAAAAAGAAAACAAACAAACAAAGAGAATGACTGGGGCTGATATGTGTGGGCTTACCTAGCTCTCATGTTTACACACTTGAGTTTAGATTTGAAGTTATCTTGATGTGTTTTGTCTCCTTTCCATTCTCTTTCCGTTCCACTCACCCTTCCCCCTTCCTTTATGCCATCAGGACCCCTTCCTCTGGACGCAGTGTGGCCTCGAGCCGGGCCAGCAGCATCGGTATCAAAGCAGTGGACATTGGTGGACTGGGTGGTGGGCTGACCGGCAGCCCCGCGGGCACGCCGAAGAGTGGACGGTCACCCGCTGGCTCGAGGGCGGGCAGTCGTGCCAGTAGCCAGGGTAGTGTGCGGAGCGGCAGATTCTAGTTGACAAGATTCAAAGAGTCTTGTCCTCTTGCAATGAATCTGGCAGAACCTTGAAACTGCTCTATTGAGAGATGGCTTAAAGAAGGTTCAACGTTTCAAAACTATCTCAGCTCTTTTGGAGAATCAGAACTTCAGCTACAGGTGAAAGAGTGTGACAGCTTCACACAGAATGCTCAATGTTTCAAACATGAAACGTGCTGACAAAAAAAAAAAGACAACCTCACTGTGCATTGTTCTGGCATATGATAACAGATTTTGTTCATTACGTGCTCTTTTATGGAGTGAATGTGTAAAGCTGGAGTAACAGTTATTTGCAAAGGATAGTAGGACTTCATGTGTTTTGGGAATACAAGTAGGTTATTATGTCTTCAAAACAAGTCAGCCACATAAAAATAGTAAAGGAGTCATTCCATGAGCATCATGCAACATTACTGTGTATATCTCTTTCTTATTCTGTCAACTTATTGCATGAGCAAGTGAAGAAAATGAAAAGACTGAGTGAATTTTTTTTTTCTTTTCACAGTTTCCACTTGAGAACATGTTATTGATAAAGTGATTTGTCAGTATTTGATTCCAATGCCAGTTGTCATCTGTTGATGAAACATTTTTGAAGATGTTAGGGTAGACCACTACCTGAACGACTCATTCCAAGGAAGAGAAATATATTTATTACTCTTACTGCACAACTATTGTCTCATGAACCACGAATGCCTTCAGATATAGTCAGTACCTGAGAAGATCAGTAAGGATGGAACTAGAATCTGATACAAACTAGGAAAGACATCAAGAAAATACTTCTTAAATCAATGTCTTATTGCAGTGAGCACAAATTACCATTGCCAATGACCTCATTGTAAAGAAGTATTCCTGTGCTTGGGATTTTTTTTTTTCCCAATGTCTATTTAAAGAGAGTAATGACAATCTCTCAGAGAAATGTGTACCGTATTTCATTCAACATCACAGTACAGTGGAATCTCGTCATGAAGAGGTCCCATATAACAAAACCCTCTTACAGCGAGGGAATTTTGCAAATTTCAACTCTTTGTATTTCTTTGTTTTGGCACCCTAATATAGTGAGAAACCTGGGGGTGTTTCATGAAACTTTTTGTCAGTGATTTACACTGACAACTGTTAAAAGCTACTGAAATCCTTGCGTCTGATTGGCTGATAGCAAATTTGTCGGTGAAACCTCCGACGAACTCGTTGATGAAACGCCCCCCCCCCCCCCCCTATATAACAAGTTCATTGTCATGGTTTTTAGGTCTGTGTTATAACAAGGTTCCCCTGTATTCAGTTTGTCAGACGTAGTATGTGTAATTGAAACAACATGTAGACCTTGAAAATGGTGATTTTTAGGTTCACTGTGCACTTCCGTCTTCAAGGGGAGAATATCCAGAGTGTACTGTGTATTATTCTGTAACAGAAACTGGCAGGCGTGAAATTTGAGCATATAATTACCGGCCGTGAGTAAACGTGTTTTTCATAGAGAAAAAAGAAAAGTGATTTTCAGTAGTAGAGCATGTGTATATGAAAGCGAGAGATTATTACATATACATGAAGTATTTGTTATCACCTTGATTTGTATAGATGTATTCATGACTGATATTTGAACGTGTAATCACTATAAATGCAAAAGGTATATGTGCTTGTCCATGTCAGCATATGCTTTCAATTATTATGTTTCTGATAGGTCGCAGACTAAAGGGATAGACCAAACGTGTACAAACAGAGGAATATCTATTTGTAAATACATATGTGAATATGCTGTGTGTACTATTCATTCCTGTCAACCCTTTTCTGACTTCTCGAAATTCTACTTGACTGTGAAATATATAGAACGATATAAAGTTTGCAAAAACAGCAATATCTTCTGTTATCTTGTGTCTTATGTTAGTGTGTGTAACTTCTCTGCATAGTGGAAATTTTGACCAGCGGATGTTGCCTAAACCGTCGCCTGATATCTATGACCATATGCTCCATGAGGAAACAAATTGAAGTTAGGGCAAAATGTGCAGGCGTGTGCAATTATTCATTTTCATGTTACAAAATTGTGGCAGAAGAAGCCAGGGAGGGCGCTACAGTACACTTCAAGTATCAGTGGACTTAAGTGCTAAGTACAATCATTATTCTACTGCATGTTCGAAGCAGAGTGCTGTACTTGTGTTACATGAAGAAAAAATAAAAAAATGCAGAATTCCATGTTCATGTTCCTCTACAGATGTCAGTATCAAAGGATACCATTTTTATTTTGAGAGATACTGTACAGGCAACTCCCGTTATAACAAAGTCCTTGGGATGGCCTGTTTTCTTTCATTACATCGAAATTTCTGTAGAACCAAACAAAGTTCACAAAATTTTATAGATGATAATTTTGAAAACTAATTTTTACTTTGTAGTAACAGAAATTTTGTTATAAAAATTAATGCATGTACCTGTTCCATTATAACCGGAGTGCACTGTAGCATAAGAACATGCGATAACATAACTATGTGTGAAAGGTAAACATTCAAATTTGTTTCCTTCCTGTTTATTGCAGGAAACTTGAGCATGGAAAAGGGTTTCTATTGTACTTGTAGGAAAGATATGTACATGGCAGCAAGTTTTGACTTTGTGAAACTGCCTTCTACTAATGCCTCCATCAATCCATGCCTCCTCATTGTATGAAGAGTTACATTGCAAAATGTGCTAAGCTTCATTTTTCGATCAACATTTTTAGTGGGGCAGATATGTGAAAAAAATGCTCACATCCGGCGGAAAGTATGAAATTTTGCACATGGTGCTATTTTGGGGCGCTGATTTAAAAAATTGCCGGATCCAAGAGATCTGGCCATGGGGTCGGCCGCCATTTTGAATTCCAATATGGCCGCCGTCAAAGATCCCTATCTTCAGTTCTGAGTGACATAAGTCATTGGAATTTGATACGTAAACGCATGGTGATATGGTAACTTCAATAACAGACTTATTTGACATGTCTGACAATCTGCAAGGCAGCTAATTTGAATTTTCCTACATAGTTACCATGTTGGAATGCTGAAAATCTCTATCTTGGGTTTGTAAATTAGGCTACCTGATTGAGCGCGCGTTTGTAACTGATTGAGTGCGCGCTGCTGCATTTACATTGTGACGTCAGCGAAAGGTGCATTATGCTTCATTTTTGCTGCACTTTTTGGCATGCCCGTGAATGTTAGTCGTGATGTTTGTCTTCGCAACCATACTGGAATTCAAAATAGCGGGCATTGCGTTTGTCAAACACATCACATCAGTCAATTCTTAAACTCAGTATGTTGATATACTTGTTTGCACCTAATTTCAGCACCACTCACCACTTAGAACTCGAGATAATGATTTTGAACATTTCATCGAGGTGGCCAAACTGGAATTCAAAATGGCGGCTATTCGATATTTGTCAGACATTTCAAATTAATCTGTCATCAAATTCAATATGTCAAAACGCTCTTGTGTACCAAATTTTGGTACCACACGTCATTCAGAACTGAAGATAGGGATCTTTAAATTTGTTTTGTAATGGCGGCCATATTGGAATTCAAAATGGCGGCCGACCCCGTGGTCAGATCTCTTGGATCCGGCAATTTTTGAAATCAGCGCCCCAAAATACCGCTATATGGAAAATTTCATACTTTCCGCCGGATGTGAGCATCTCGACCAATTTTTGTTACATATCTGCCCTACTATTTAAAGTATGTCCATTGTCAGATAGAGCAAAATAAAACCTTTCAGTTGATTCCTCACTTGTAACATAACAAGGAATATTCTAGAAGTCATGATTAGAAATATCCCATATTTTCTTATTATTTTCTTTGTTTTCTTAGCAGCTTTAATCACAAATATCTCAACTTAACAAGAATGGAGTTAGCTTGTTTTGCAATAAAGCTCTTCATGTTTAATAGCATTGAGTTAAGTCAGATGAGATAGTGTTCCCCTGCCCCCCCCCCCCCCCACCCCCTCTTTTTGGCAGACTCCCTGTAGTGCTTATTGATTGTCCATCAAAAAACAACAACAACAACAACAACAACAAAGAAAACACCACGGCCACAAAACAAAAACGTCTGTAATCTTTAAAGTCTACGTGTTGTAAAGGGAATTTTGGTTGTTTTTGTTTTTTGTTTTATGCTTGTAACGCAGACAAAAATGAGCAACAGTGCCATCTACGGTGTTCAGGTGAAAAGCATTCCCGCGCCGACTTTGCGATGTCACGATAACAATTACGTACGTATAGGAGAAACTGATGACCTATGCCACTTATAACTAGCTTTTTACCTTCGCTGGTTGTATGAAACATGCCGCTGTTTTGCCCGAGAATAAAGATATCTTTTATGAACCCGGCTGACGACATAGCAAGTTTTATTTTGCTTCACCTGTACGTGACATTTATTGCTGTTTTTGATTGAAAAAAAAAATGATGGTGACACATAAAAAAAAAGAATCGACTTGACAAAACCGATGAAATGCACTTCAGAAATTTAAATACTAGTGGTTTATGGAATGATAGGGATCCAAAAGAATGAAAAGATAGTGAAGGTGCCAAGAATCGATCAATATATTTCTACACTCTTTTTGTGTACTTTATCCGTTAAGTGCAAGAATCTGATGTGTGTGTGCACATAACAGATTCTAGATATGTATGGCTGGCAATGCGCTCTTTTCCCGACCGAAAACTATTACAACAGTGAGTTACTAGTAATGTCCATGAATACTGCACCCTTGCAAGACTGACCGGACGATAACCCTTTCGAACATTCATTACTACTGTATCCAGGTCCGCCAACCTTGATCTGATTATGAAAATATTTGACTCTGGATAATCTATTATGGTTAGAGAAAGAAAGGACTTCCTCTAAATAAACACACGGCATCCACAGTGATATAAATACACTTGGTCCTTCGCGCATTGATCCGTCATATGGCATGGCGAACCTGCTTGGCGCAATTTAGAGGCAGATTTGTCACAGTTACTTAATGCTATTCTGCGTTCGGCAGTGGCATGGTTTTGCATTAGCGAGGAAAAAGACAAGTGGATCACCAGCTACGGCGTGTGCTATGTAATCCTCGGGCCGCTAACCGGTCAGGGAAGGAGGCGCTGACGGGGTGCGGATCGGTTGGAAAACTGCGAAGCTCACGTGCCGATAAAATTTAATGTGCAATGGACTGATGCAGAAGAGAAAAAGAAGGAAAGTGATCAGAAGAAGAAAAAGCAAAAGAAGAAAGAGAAGGAGAAGAAATGAAAATAGAGATAATGTCGAAGAAGAAAAAGAAGAAGGAGGAGGAGGAGGAGGAGGAAGAGGAGGAGACGAAAAAGATGATGATGACAAAGAATTAAGAAGAAAGTTAAGAACAAGAAGGAAGGGAAACAATGGAAGAAGGGAAAGAAAAACGGGATGAATAGAAGCAAAAGAAGGGGAAAAGTAGGAGAAGTAGAAGACAAAGAATGTAGTTCAAAGGCGGAGAAGGGGAAGAAAAGATGAGGAACAAGAAGAAAAGAAAAATTTGGTAGTCATTCCAGTAAAAATAAGAACAAAAAGAGGAAGACGATGAAGAAGATGTGGAAAAAGAGAAGAGAATAGAAAGGAAGAAAAAAAGGAAAGGAAAGAGAGAGGATGAGAGAAATCCAATCCAAAGCATCGCATGACCAAAATGACGAAGTAACGTCAACCTCCTTGCATTCGGTGTCACGCCTTCCGAATTCCACTGCTCATGTTTCCACCACGCCGGACCGTCATGCGACGCCGAGGATGCGGCGTGATCTCTATCTGCGCACCCGTCGAAGGCCCAATGTCAAATCAAGCTAAGTTAAACACATCGCAAAAATAGAGCCCGCATAGAAGCTAGCTCCTGGCGTGCCTAAGTCCGCGGGGTAGAACACTTAACTCCATTCCCCATTTAGTTATACATTTTCTAATGAAGCTAACCTTTCATCCGACACCTAGGATACCTGTTCTCAATGGATGAATTTACAGGATTGCCCCGCTGCTTACGTAGTACATTTAAACCAAATATTCACTCTGCATGATTAACAGCAATCCATGTTTATATGCTTTCGTCATAGATGAATTATATTTTTTACATGAGCGAGGTGCACTCTAACTCATTCTAATCTAACGAAGCAAAGATTTACTGAGCTGCAAAACAAGCAAACAAAAACAACAACACAAGTAAGGAAATGAATAAAAACAAAGAAATGATATACAGGGCAACTTTGAATTGGGCGACGGTACCCATGACTGATTCTCGAAATAAAAACATTGGATATTAATGTGTTGTTCTTTTTGTTCAGACGCGATTTTTTTTAATACGAAAGAATCGTTGCCTTCATCCCAAATCCAATTCTGACAGCGAGTGTGTGTTTTCACCATACCTAACATACTGGTAGTTTGGCTCCCGATGAACGTTCGAATAACCATGATAATCTTTAATCAAAACCTATGGACAGAAAAAGTCGAAACATATGATATTGTGGGATTATTAGGGTACATCATGCCTCTTACGCATCTATAGACTCTACACTTTCATATATGATGCAAGATTTGTTTTGCGATTTTTTCCAGTCTTGTTTTCGATCTAAAGAGAAAAACTGCGCGACTAAAACCATCGTGTACAGGCACCGACAAAGCAGTAGACGCTTATCACTGAAAGTAAGCTTTCCGCCGTAATTTCGTGAATGGATTGATGTACGGTGGCATTTTGGCCATTATCGAAATACTTAATCACCACAGCAATACTAGTAACAGGCACCATTATTGTTTTCCACATCATCAGCTCATTAATCCTAATATTCCCAAGAATGTCCGCTCAAAGATGATTATCATTCTAGCAACAGTCCTCCTCCTCCTCCTCAGCGACCTAATCATCTTCCTCGCCATGATTACGGTATCGATCATCATTGTCAACCTCGTAGTCTTCAAAAGGATCAGTCCTTACTCCTCCTTCATTACCATTAAGAAACGCAGGAATATTAAGATCCATTTACAAACATTCACTTTCATTCTAGGACTAATCGTCATAGTCCTCCTCCTCCTTTTCGTCTTCCTTTTTACCATCATCATCACGGCTGTGGTGTCGATCACCAACATCTTCATATCTGACATCTCTTTCATCCTATCAGCATAATTTCTGTCTGTGTCGTTATCATCACCATCATCATCATCACCATCATCATCATCATCACCATCATCATCACTATAATCGATATCATCGACGATCTCATTGGTGTTTCCGTCATTTTCGCCGATCGAGGAGCGCCAACGATGAACTCCGTTCACATCATCATTTCGGACTCTCTGAACGAGTCCCTCGACTAATTGGATAATTGGGCATTCTTCGATTTTCTTCCGCGGTAGAAAGAGAAGATGGAGGGGGGGGGGGGGAGGAGATGGGGAGAGAGGGCATGGAAGGAGGAAAGGGCGCATGTACGCGGACATAAATTCAACTCGAGATGAGGCAATCTTGTTAGGCCAATCTAGGAAGGATATAATCCGCCTTGGTGAATGGTCTGTCACCCGTAGCATAATGCCCTCGAGTCGGAGGTGGCGAACAAACAAGGGCCGGATCTAAAATGTAGATAATACACCCCCATGAATGGCTTATATGTATTTCTCTCTTTACCTTCTCTTCTTCCTTCCCCCTTCACCCTCCAGAAATAATGTATTTACTGTTTTGTTATTACTCCGAGCGAAGAATGCGATTATTCTATTTTGATCACTCGGCATTCCACGGGTGCGCGCGTCACCCGTCTTATAAGCCCCCTTTGAACTGGGTTAGGAGTGTGCCTTCCCCCGTCCCTCTCCCTTACCTTGCGATTGACCAGAATATGTTTTTGGTTTGTTTGTTTGTTTATTTTTTTCTCTCCTCGGAGCGGTATGAGGGCAAGCTGGCTTGCGTCTTACAGACTGGTTTGAAAGTTGAAACGTAGCAATCAATCACATCGGCAGCGATGCGAGAATGATAACGAGCAAGATAACGATTTTAGTAACACCTGTGGTGAAAACTAATCTTGATGTTGGCACGGTGAATGATGATGATGATGATGATGATGATGACGGGTATGATGATGATGATGATGATGATGACGGGTATGATGGTGATGATGAAGATGATGATGGTGATGATGATGAAGATAATGAAGATGATGATGAGGAAGAAGAAGGAGATGATGATGATAATGATGATGACGACGATGATGTAGATGATGAAGATGATGATGATGATGATGATGATGATAATGGTGATAATGATGATGAAGAAGAAGAAGAGGATGATGACGATGATGAATTCTTTAAATCGCAAACATTGGACGATATTTTTTTTTGTGTGTCATTCGTCTACCAGCTGCCTGACTTTGAGAAATTCAATTATGCCTGTTAGATGAAATATATCAATATAATTTTCAGTCAGGCTTGTATGTGACTTGTTTGAAATATAACATCAATTTGTCTCTCCATCTATAACATACAATGTGCCATATTTTCCCTTCAAAGCACACGACGGATAAATTTTAGAGGCATTAGATTGTCTCTGAATTGCACATCGTGAAATGGAAAGAGAACCAACCGATTAAAACAACCAAACAGACCAAAGAAAAAAAAAGCACTGGTCTATATGGAGATGAAGATATTTATACTTTCTTTTGTACACTGCAACCACTGACGGGGTGTGCTAAGTTATCCGTTACTATCGTATAATGTCTAATACGGGCGTGTACAGAGTACTCCAGTCTTAATTGCCATTTGCATCCTCGCTCAATTTATGTTCTTTCTCACCCCTCTTGCTCAACGATGAAGTTAGCACTGTCGTGCAGCATAAGCAATTAAATTACCCCTCAGTTCTGTTGGCTCATCTTTTATTAATCACTGTCTTTACTTTTCGGAGCTCATACAAGGAGAGAATAATTTCATCTTGTCTATCAGATATCAATGCGCAAAAATCTTCTGCGGATTCTTTGCTTCACTATCAAACAATGCAACAAAACCGTTTGACGCACGCTATCCTGTCGTCTACAAGCAATTGAACACGCAGATCTCGTCAAGGAGTTATCTGCGAACATAAGTATTTGAAAAGAAAAATTGATAACTCGAAAGAGTTTCTCATTTGTACAATTTGACGGAAAGGAAAAACGAATATACTGGCTTAATTGTGCTTGCCACAAGCTCAAAGCCTGCTGAAATGTTTGGTTTCTCTATGTTTTCGTTTTGAATCCTGGAAGACCACTTATATCACTTGGATTGACGTCGGAATCGTCCTCTGACAATAAAGTCAATTTTAAGAATTCATTAGTCAATGTTTCGCTTTGTTTGTTGAAGCACGTACCGAAGCGCTATAAACGTGACAAATATGATGTTTGTCCGATGAATCTCTAGACAATACAAACAGCCGAGCGCAACAAGAAAGAAAGAACACTATGGATGCAAATAAGTAGAAAAAGCCTGCACTACTTCATTATCTGAGATGTCTTCTTTAATAATGTATAGCAAAATTGACAGAAGTGAGTTCGCATTTGACGTATTTGACACGCTGTATAACAAAAAAGACAAACAAATCTTAATGGCACCAATTTACATGCTTCACAATCCTCTTTCTTTCTTCTTTTCATTTCTATCATTTTTTTTTTTTTTGGGGGGGGGGGGGGGGACAAACACTCATCTGTCCCTTGGTACCTCACTCTAAAAACTTTCAAGTCCTTCTTTATTAAAGCAAAAAACAAAACAAAAAACACAACATAATACAAAAACAAAACCCAAATAGGAACGAACACATTTTACTTTGCCACAGGAATGAACAAATGGATAAACAGAATAATGATTTACATTTGAATTAACTAATGAACAGATAAATGACACAATAAATAAATAGATGAATGAATATACAAATAAATTATTGATAATTGAAGATAGAATTAATAAATTGTGTCATAAATAAATCAATCAAAACATCATTAAATAAAAAATGAAGAATAAACACATGAATAATAGGCCTTCGTATGACAGATTATTTATTCATAAATAATCTGTCATGTTCATTCATTTATTCTGCAAATATTCATTTCTATTATACGTTTATTCGATTTTGGTTTCATGACTTTGCTGATAAGACAAACATAATGTATTAAACACTCTGGCCTCGTCCCTTCTACTGATCTTCTTCTCCCCTTTCTCTCCCCCTCCCCCTCCCCCCTCCCCCTCCCCCCCCCCCCCCCCCTTCGGATTCCCGGTGATGGGATTGTCTGCAGCCCCCTTGAGGGTTTCAGGATTTGGATCCCAAACCGGATTTGTGATCGAGCCTGGCTGAATCCTCTCGCCTCTCGGCCTCTTCCCGCCCATTTTGCGTTCGATGATAAAGGCTCCGTGAAAAGGACTTGATCTCGTTTGCGGATTAAGCGCGCGAAAAAGAGAAGGCGCGATTGTTCGCAGCAGACGTTCTTTTGTCTTTGTTTTCGTAGGCCGGGCAGACGTGCGAAAGCGAAGCAAGGGTTTGTGGCGCAAAGTTATCAAAGGTTTATCTACAGCAGTACTCCGTAGAGAGCTTTTCTGTTTTTTGTTTTGCTTTCCCCCTTAAACCCGGACGTGCCTTCCTGAAGACAGCGTCACGTGTACGATTTTGGCGTGCACTCTTCAGTGATATTATGAGCCTCCTGGGTCAGAGCCTCTTCGGGGTGAGCCGTGGCTCGATCTTCCGAACAGCAATTAGGCATTACCTCGCATTACCAGGCACCCATAATTTTCCCACCTGTGTCAACAGGGACGTGGTTAGTCAAAGACATCTCGTTCAGAGGCGTGGCGGGATTCGAACTCGGGACCTCCGTACGAAGTCCAATTAAGAGTCGTATGCACTCTACCACGCGTACGGTGTCCACATAAGTAGAAGTGTGCTTACTGCAGTGTCCTTCTTTACAATGTATAGGATCTGAAGTATAAGGGTTTTTTTTCCGGTTTTTCTACCGCTGTAAAAACATGACAAATGAATATAAGATCGCATCTGCTGATCTAAGTTTTTAGCAAGCATGTCGGAAAAAGGGGGACCAGCCACCGGGAATCGAGCCTGTCATCTACGGCTTTAAGGGCAGCGACACTATCACCAGGCTAGTCCTGGTTGCATGTGATGAACTTGGAACATATTGATATCCAAGCTCCGAAATTCCGATATTGTAATGTTAACATCGATACTATGACTCGTACAATGCATTGCAGTGTGTGAATCCATCACAGATCAAGGTTATATTCTTTGAATTAAAGAGTAGACCTTACAGCCTTATATACTTACTTATACAATGTACATTCACTGAAAAGAGAAATCCTCAACAAAGCCATGCTTTCCCATCTATATCATGTTCCTGCAGATTAAATCATGACCTAAACTGACTCTGCTTTGTTTTTGCCATTAGCTGTTATACGTCACATTATAACATGTATAACCCGTCAGTGTTTTTTCTTTATTTTCCCGAGAACACAGTGGCTTGTATATTTCCTTTTGTAAATTTCTGTGGGGACTTCTCAATAGGGAGCGTGGTTGATGTCAGTCCACTTCTTTCTCAAGCATCAAATTGGCCAAAATATGTCATTATAAAAAAGAAATTTGATTTGGCGATCATGATCTTCCTACAGTCTGTGGATTTATGATAATTAACGTGCAAAATTATTAGATTAAAATTGCATCAGTAGATAAGGCGTTAAGCAAAAGAATGGAATCAGTTAACCACTCAGTCGGATATTATTGGATTATACCGTCTCTGACTACAGCACAGCGCAGCTAACCAATGTAATCACTCCTCTGAAATGTGGTCCCCAACCTTTTACTTTACTTGTCAACCAACGAGTCTCATGAAATTAGAGCCTCGGGTACAGAGCCCTTCAGGTCATAAGGAAGGGCGCCATTATCGTCAGCTGTTTGCCAATCACAGCTATGCAGCTGTACTACCACATCGAATCGGGCTATTCTGGTGCCTAGTATAATGTCTTCCTATACCACTTTCGATGATAAAAATGATCTCATCACTAGTGTAATGAATCCCACAGCACATCAGGATTGGTCAGCGCACTCGAATCAATTGCATTTTCCTAAATAGAAATGAAATAAAGGAGTAGAACATAGCTCCGAGTTTGGACACATGTTCTTTCGGCGCCGAATGTGGTTCCTTCGGTTGCTTTTAAAGAAGAACTGATCTGCTGGTTGTGCAACATTGTGTAGCATTATTTTACTGTAATTGAAACTGAAATATCGACTGTTATGTTCTATGTACGCCTTATGTATTTTTCTTGTATAATCTAAGCTGGATATTATGTACATGTATTATCATATTTTGTTATACCTCATGTATTTTCCATCGAGAAAAACGAAAATAGATATTGACATTGTAAACACCAAGTGTGCCGCTGAGCAATATATAGACGAGGTATTGAACTCAAACTGGCCGAATGTAACTTACTTATCACACAATTCATGAGATAACCATCATGCCATCATGAATATTTCAATGATCTATCTTTGGTAATATATAATGTTCGCGTTCTCGCATTTTCTTATGTTAGAACAGAAATAAATGCGCGAGATGAAATTGTCACGGAAATTATTTAAAATACATCACAATTTGGCTATTGTAGTTTATACCAGAGTGACATCAAGGTTTAATATACATGTATTCTTAGCTGATGGGCTGTTGCTCAGTTGCATGAAAAGCACTGTAATTAATTTATAAACTTTATTGTGCAGTCATTGCCACGTTAAAGTAAGAGGAACAAGGAAGAAATTCATGGGGCACTATATCTTCAGGTAGTACTTTGAGCGAATTTGATATATTATCAATACCTCTTCACACCGTATACCACATTTTGATAACGTTGTCCTGGTCGGTATACAGTCGTTTTGACAGATATAAAAATGGTACAAAAAGAGACTAATTGAAAACGTTCTTGAGTAGTTTGCTACTAATTGCGCGCTTTCGCCCCCACTTCTACCATAGACCCTGTCTCGCCTTTCGATTGCCTATATACTCAGGGAGGTCCCACCTCCCTGGTATAAGCTGCGAGCACACAATTTAATTTTCGCTGTTTTATTAATGTCTCACCGTGCGCTTCTCTCTGTAATATCCGTTGTTGTTGTTGTTGTTTTTATAGGTCTATAAATATTAATGTGTGCTCGTTGTTTTTTTTTAAATCCGTGCGCATACATTATGATTGTGTGTACGCGCGTGTGTGTGCGTGTGTTTCTGTGTGTGTTAGTCAGAGAACCGTAGAGAGAGAAAAAATGTGTATGTGTGTGTGTGTGTATGTGTGTGTGTATGTGTGTGTGTGAGAGAGAGGGTGTATGTGTGTGTGTGTTTGTTGTTGTTGTTGCTGTTACAAGCGCGAATTTGTAAAAAAAAAGTGAAGAGATTGATCAGATTCTAGTACAGTATTCAGGTGCAATAAAATTCGATTGGATATGAACAGCGTCGCCCTAGAGTCTCATTAATCCACAGCTCCACTGATCTAATCAAGATCTTATTTAGGGGTTATTACCAAAAAGTACTCAGCACCTAATGGGTTCATAGAAGCAGGGAAGGAAAATAAAATGACTTAAGACTATCAGATAAGCGGTATTAAATCTAAATGTTCACTATCGCAGGCCACACTAATAATCCATCTAGACCGAAAATAAAAATATACTTTATAGAGAGGCGAAGTTAAAATTAACTTCTCTTAGAAAAAAGGTGAATATTCAGTGATATAGAAAAAGAAAACAGGCAGATAAAATGGAAAGCATTAGAGAATGATGGGAGTGAGGGAGAGAGAGAGAGAGAGAGAGAAAGGGAGAGAGAGCTTTCAATGAGTTAATATAATTTTTAAGATATTCATGTTTCGATCAGTATGCTATCTAATCAACTAAAAAAAGAAATATATATCTTAAATCGAGCGCAATGTGTGATTAAACCTATTACTTACGGCAATCGGGAGCGCCATATACTAATCCAGTTAAGAATCACGATATTTCGGGAACATCAAGATAAAAACAGAGGATGATGTGTTCGTGATTATACATATTTTTTGTTGCAAATGAAGATTAAATGATATGAAATGAAATGAATGGGAAAAAAAGAACACGGAAGGAAGCATAATTCCGTGATTAGGGCAAACTCGTGCTACTAGCAAAAGTTGAATAAATGCAATCCATTACCATCGATACGAGTGAAGGAATTGAACTGATTCACTATCGCCCATATCATTATGTTGTTACCATAATATTATACTTTCAGCATTACTATGCTTTAGTTTTCCCAGGCATTTATTTTGTTTGATTACAATCAAAACGATTACAACAATGACAGCATCCGATCAATATGCCACGTGAATGAAACACTCATTGCATAGTATCGAGATACAGCCATACGAACCGCTAGCTATGGATTTCAAGCTTGCAACAGTCTCGGAACAAGCGAACCCATCGACGATCGAGACCCGGGAGCGGCCCGCGGAGCATGCACGCTGCTCTCACGTAGCAGCGAAAGTCGCTCAGAAAGGAAAACATAATGCGTGGAAATCAAAGCCGATAGCGTCTTGTAGAAAGGCTATGGATGAAAAGATGCTTCACTATAATACCACATGTTGCAGGCTGAGAAAAGGTGAAATATCCGAAAAAAAATCGACAAATATCAATATTAGCAGTCCCCTTCCTCCCAGGGTCTTATCTCTTTCGAGGAATATGTTTCGGGATCGACTTAGGTGAACGTTGCATGTGTTTTGTGGTACATCATCCTAACCACTGAAAGTGTGTATGTGTGTGTGTAGGCATACGTCTATGTACCTACCACTTACTTAGTATATGTAATTGATATTACACACACAAATACACATTGTCTTGAGTGACAATTACTTTGTCACATTCCTTTATTGTCCCATCTGTGTGAAAGAGTGCCCGTTGTGATTGTAATAAACTCCAATGTTTGTATAATGTTGTGTTACTTTCATTATACACGTCTATGTGTAGGAGAGAGGAGGGGGAGTGTATGTGTATGTGTGTGTGTGTGTGTGTGTGTGTGTGTGTGTGTGTGTGTGTGTGTGTGTGTGTGTGTGTGTGTGTGTGTGTGTTTGTGTGTGTCCGACATGCATCTTCTGACACACAGTTGACCGCCATTTTGGGCTGAATTATATACCATGGAGATTTTCGTTTACCGGGAAGTCCCATCTCGTTTTGGGTGTGGCTCTGAGGAATGTGGGGGTAACTCCCGTGAGGGCGTGAAGACCAATCTTTCGGGGAGGGGTATATAAACGCCAAAAAAAAAAAAAAAACCCTCCAACATCTTCCAGGTAGTTAATGAGTAAGCTGCATGACCGAACGCAATTGTGTCTTGCCTTTACAATAATCTCAAAAGTGACTTCGTTGTACAACAGAGAAAGTAATGCCTAATGTATCTCGAGAACATGGACACTGCATGGCAATAAACTAGACCTTATCGCAATTCAATTTTTTCTTCACATTAGGGAGGGAAAAGTCTCAACAAAAAAGCAGCATAAATCGGATCAAGTTAGTAGCTCTACTAGTTGTCTACGGCTTGTCCGTGTGTTTCTGTTTGTTTGTATACGTGCGTGTATGCATGTGCATGTGTGTATGATTTTACACGGCTGCAGGTTTTTGCAAAAATATGCCAACATTTTTCAAAACGGGGTTAAATTTGGAAGCACATCATAGCCATCTGAGCTGCATTAATGCTCTGAGCTTGAGATAAGCCTTGAGCGAGACACATTATTCTTGTTTGCTAGACATCTAGCAAGCGCAATACATTTGTACTTAAACTGGAGGAGGAAAAAAAAATCGCCGACACCTACCGAGCAGGACAATGTGTAGTACGGTTTGTCACTGGGTAACACCAGCGTGTCATGGGTTGATTCTTCGGGAGTTTTCTGTTTTCTTTCGCCGTTTCCCGACACTGCATCAGGATGAATAAAGGCGGAAGCCTAGGGGGTATAGAGGAAAAAGATGAGAGAATGATATCACACATAAGAACACTAAGGGAGAGAGGGAGGAAAGAGAGAAAAAACAAAGAGAAAGAAAGAAGAAACAGAGTTGAAGTCATCCTATTCTGCAGCCGAGCGGGGTTTTGGCTCACGCGCGAAGGGGGGTGCGCCGGGGAAGAATGCCCGACTCGCCACGCTGCTAACCTGGTTGAACTTCGCCATTCACGGCGATTTCTGTCGAGAATTAGTGACTATTTCGACGATTGGAAATTAGCGTATTTTTGCCGCAGAAGAATCAGAGGGTATGTGAGGGGGATGAAATGGGTATGTTAGCGGAGGAAAATAGACACAAAAACCCAGTGGGAGGCGTAAAACAAGGCCGCCTGTAAGAAGCTGGAGTATCAGCGGTGTGTTTCCCCTCGGGGAAGGAGAACCTACTGAGTATTCTGACAAACAGCAAGAAAACTTATTCAAAAATTTTCTGACAAAGGATGGTAGCTGGGGGAATATATGAATAATGCCTCATGATGAAAGAAAATATCATGGTCCCCATGCACCTATCTCACAGAAGGAATCAGAAACTAAAAGACGAACTCGATGCTGCATTGTGTGTAGGGCCCCACAATGACAGTGTGCTTTTTCTAGTTTTCTTCTTCCAAGGAACTCCCAACTTAATTCTGCAACCTATTCCTGTAGTTTTTGGTATTCTGGCTAAAAAGATAGTCGATGGTTTTGTTTTATATCTCTCTATGTATATATCTTTCTGTACACATACATACATTTTATTATGTGTGTATACGCATATCTGTCTATCTCTTCTCTCTCTCTCTCTCTCTCTCTTTCTATATATATATATATATATATATATATATATATATATATGACTATATATACATGCCTATATTATAGGCATATACATATATACATATATTTATACTTGTATATATATATATATATATATATGATATAATTCATGTACAACATGTAATTATAATACATGCCACATTGTAAAACTTAGTGTGTCGTTTGTATGTATTTATGTGTACATGTACATGTATTTGTAAGTATTTAATTATCATCATACCAGAGATGTACATCATTACCACGTAGCATCATCACCAGTGGATAGAGGCAGAACACACAAAACTTGTTATTTCAACACTTCTACAGCAATATAGAATACATGCATGTACTGGTACTACAGACACCTTATCATGATTATAGAATGTATGTTTATTTTATGTTCTCCTGGCCAATCTCGCAAAATTGTCATCCATTTTCATTTTGTATGTGCATTCAAATTCGTATACTGTATACGCTGAATATTTCGCGAGGTTTTTATTTTCGCGAATTTCGCGAGTCAGGTGCTATTCGCAAAATTAAAGACACGCGAAAATAATGACTCTGATCCCGATATGAATGTGACGCACACGTAATACATTTCTCCGGTACAGCTGCCCTCCATAACGACCGCGAATTTAACCACTCGCGAAATCGTCGGGAAGTCCTGATTCGTGAAAATTTAGACTCGCTAAATATATGGCTTATACAGAATGTATTTGAAACGGTGGAGTAACTTTGGTTAAACGATTTCACGTTGAGTGCTTTCAAATTATTGTCTTCTGGCACCCGAATGATCATAGATTCAAGATCGGATATAAGCATTAATTTTATTTCGTGTTTTGGCATGATTTTCTAAATGTGTGCATTCAAATAAGTGCGATGGGCTGGGCAAGCACTCCAATTACTTTCAATTCCTCGATTTTGAGCGATCGATTTTTCACAACAGACTGAGCATTCAATTTTGTACTACGCACAATCATACACAAACATATTGAGCAAGAGAGATGTCCAGCTCATTGGACGCGACCTTTATCTTTAATCCGAAATGTCATCATGATAATGAGAATTTTTTTTTTTTTGAAAATCCATTCTTTTTTCTTTTGCTCAAAATTTTATGTGAACGTCAATATAACGTCGGTCCAATGCCAAAAGGCCCTTAACACATATCAGACTTTGTACAGAGTTAAGGGCCTTTTGGCATTGGACCGACGACCCTTCCCTTCATCATGGTCATCACATGGTTTTGTATATCTTTAATTTACATTATTTACTTTCATCATGATCTGTCCGCATATTGTATTTATAATCTTTAATTGACATCTTTATTTCCATTATGATCATTATATTGTTTCTGTGATCTTCATTTTTCCATATTATTTTCATTACCGTGATGTGTGATCCCTATAACAGACGTTTTTTAACATTTCATCTCAAATACAGAAAGAGTGATGTACTTTTTAATGGACATCGTGCATGTATTTGGAAGGAGCTGGCGACAGGTTGAGACGAAGTTGAATAACCATCGCCGAAAATGTATGTGCGTTTATTATTACTAGCAAATGCGAAATTGGTTCCCACATTATTTAACTGAACGACGAAAAAACGATTTTTAATGCGTGATACCTTGATGTCTGAGCGTATAGTCGAAGAAAGTGAATGCTTCTAATATGAAGTTAAATGACAAACACTGAAATTGGCCGGGAAAATGCATACTTAGTATAACCACACGTATTGTATATCTACTGTTCACCATCAGCATCACCATTATGTACCAAGTCTCATGCACTGCTACATTCTATACGTGACAACTCCCCCCCCCCCACACAAACAAACAAACAAACAATGTACTGACAACACTCTTAGGGTTGTTCGTTCTTCAACTTTTATTCTGTTCTACGTCTCAAATAACTCATTGCAAAATGAAGGAATGACTTGTGAAATGAAGAAGAGTATAATATACGCTTAATAAACGCAGCTAAAATGAGTCCACGTTCACCAATAATATTCAATCATGTACACGCATTCGTAATTTACATAACAATAAGCCATTTTCGTAATGTATTCAAATTTATGGATGCTTCATTCCCGAAAACATAGAGACGAGTTATTCAATTAACCTGCTCTTCTCGAATGAAATTCAAATGCTGGAATCCAGTTTGCATATATTATTTGTTGCTACGTCGGACAAGCCTCTGACAAGCTTTCAGATTGCCAAGAACAACCTCTGTTTAAAAGGTATACTGTACGTAAAATTTGAATACGTTACGAAAACCGCCTATTGTATAACATAGAATAATCACACATTACGTCCTTTCTTCGGCATATATTTCAGATACACACAAGATACATAAAAGAGGACAAGCGAAGCGAAGCGAAGTGAAGTAAATTTTAACAAATTTCATACAAAGAGAATTACAACCGAACAAAATAAAACCGCTGGGCTAGATAAAATTGACCAAATCAAAGTTTGAAAATACAGCATAGAAACCTACCCTGATGTTCTCTTTTTCTTGACGTATTGTTGGGATACAACTATGCATGAGTCATTTAACTGTCATGACCTGAATATACATGTACTTCTCTTCTTCTTAAAACTAAACAAAATCCCCGTCTGAACAATGACAATTACTCCTCCGCTATGTAAAGATTCCAAGCAATATGCATAATGCACCATCAGTACACTTTGCACGCACTGTACAAAAGTATGGATTTTTTTTCTTAGATTATACAAAGCGGCAAACTACACGTACTATCCTGATGAGGAAATTTACTTTCTGAATTCTCCACAACCATATTTTATGTATATCTGGAGGCTACTTTTGCTTCAAGCTATCGCTTTCGACGGTATGGCCTTCTGCATAATACTGAAGAGTGGTATTATTATTATTATTTTTTAATCAAACAAGGTTTTGTACATATAAATATACTGCATAATTAGTTTATCACCCGACTTTATCATTTATGTCACATTATCATTAACATAAAATATTTTGAAATAAAGGCAGAAAAGTATCTGCAAACAGAGCAAATATTTATCATCTTATCAAATAAGTACTGCGAATCTCCATTATTGTATTGAATATAATATTTCACACTCTCTACGTAATAATACATGCACTGCAAATACTAATACTAAATACTATATACTGAGGAATAAGGACATTCACTGATAAATATACGTACATAAATACCTGCACTGCGTCAATATCTATATTTTGGCCCTCGTTGACGTCTCTGTTACTCCATCTGTCAAAAAAAGTGCTCGAGGTGCGGAGAAAACTCATCTCACTGAAAAGAGAAAGGTAGAGACAGAAGGTGCACGTCACGAGACCGACATCCACGAGTCATACAGCCCACGAGTCATACAGCCCACGAGTCATACAGCTCACAAGTCATACAGCCCATGAGTTATACAGCTCACGAGTCATACGGTCCACTAGTTTGACACTACGCTAACAAGGCCTACGAGACCGACACATTAAGCCCCGTGTTGTATCTGTCGAACTCGTGGGCTGTTTTTACCTAGTGTCGAACTCATGGGCCGTATTTGCCTGGTGTTGAACTCATGGGCTGTATGACTCGTGAGCTGTATGACTCATGGACCTGTTTCTAATGTCGAACTCGTGGGCTGTATGACTCGTGGGTGTCGGTCTAGTGGGATGACCCCGAGACAGACGGTGAGCAGGAACCTCAGAAGAAGAAAAAAAAATTGTTGGGGGATGTTCCATGAATCTTGCAAAATATCTATTCATCCTGCTACACAGAGTAGTCTCTCCTGACATACAAGGTGTCTGTATCTATACTTATACTGATCTACTAAGAATGATCGACCAAGCTCCAATTAGGTTAATTGTAACTCAGGCGAAAACTTCCAAGATCTCCTTATACGCCATTTAGTAACAGCCTCTGAGTACGACAACTAACATTCCTCCTCAAAACAAGCACACAGGTCAAACTCATCTTCGTGATGGGCTGAAAAGCCCTTTGAAGATTAAAGAAGAAGAATAATGATAATACACAAAGTTTAACACCCACTAGGCCTATGTACACAGAGAGCGTACCTATGCATCGCACTTTACGGAGTTTGTATTTATACATTCCTCTACACTGAGTGTGTCTGCCACACAGGTTGCGTATGTAGGCCTACTAATCCCACAGACTGAGCACCTCATCCCATCACACACACTGTGTATCTATACTCGTCGAATTTCAAAGTGCGTGTCTATATTACACTCATTCCACTACACAGAGTATATATCTACTCATCCCACTACACAGTGTGTATCTACTCATCGCACTACACAGTGTGTATCTACTCATCCCACTACAGACAGTGTATCTACTCATCCCACTACACAGTGTGTATCTACTCATCCCACTACACAGTGTGCATCTACTCATCCCACTAAAGACAGTGTATCTACTCATCCCACTACACAGTGTGTATCTACCCATCCCACTACACAGTGTGTATCTACTCATCCCACTACACAGTGTGTATCTACTCATCCCACTACACAGAGCGTGAATCTACCCATTCCACTACACAGTGTGTATCTACTCATCC
Organism: Diadema antillarum; assembly: GCF_040938485.1. NCBI lineage: Eukaryota > Metazoa > Echinodermata > Echinoidea > Diadematoida > Diadematidae > Diadema > Diadema antillarum. The sequence goes on along the minus strand of NW_027271807.1, from coordinate 265,022 downwards.
CACTAAAGACAGTGTATCTACTCATCCCACTACACAGTGTGCATCTACTCATCCCACTACACAGTGTGTATCTACTCATCCCACTACACAGTGTGTACCTACTCATCCCACTACACAGTGTTTATCTACTCATCCCACTACACAGAGCGTGAATCTACCCATTCCACTACACAGTGTGCATCTACTCATCCCATTAAAGACAGTGTATCTACTCATCCCACTACACAGTGTGTATCTACTCATCCCACTACACAGAGTGTATCTACTCATCCCACTACACAGTGTGTATCTACTCATCCCACTACACAGTGTGTATCTACTCATCCCACTACACAGAGCGTGAATCTACCCATTCCACTACACAGTGTGTATCTACTCATCCCACTACAGACAGTGTATCTACTCATCCCACTACACAGTGTGCATCTACTCATCCCACTACAGACAGTGTATCTACTCATCCCACTATACAGAATGTGTATCTACTCATCCCACTACACAGTGTGTATCTACTCATCCTACTACACAGAGCGTGAATCTACCCATTCCACTACAAAGTTAAAATCTACTCATTCCACTTCAGAATGTGTATACATGTATACTCACCCCAATACAAAGAGTGTGTGTCTACTCATCTCACTACACAGAGTATATCTACTCATCCCACTACTGAAAAGAGTGCCTATCTATTCATGACATTCTGCTACAAAGACGTTTGGAGCCCCCCCCCCCCCCCCACACCCCCCGGGACGTGTCCTGCGCAGCTCCTCAAAATGGGCAAGGTCTCTAGGCACTTGAAACTCGGTACCACGACTTTAAGGCTCGGTGCAATTTACTCCTGACTGTGTTGATCGATAAGCTCCTTTGAGGAACCAACTTACGCGTCTTTCAACCTCGGCAGTGGGTAATACTCTGCGAGGAATTGTGAGATATGTGTAAATACCACTTTATGGACTCAAAGAGGAGAGAAAGAGAAGAAAAGAAAAGAGCGAGCCCCGGCTAAACAAGCCCTCGACTCTTACGGCATGAAAAGGGCCGGAGTTTATTCCCCAAAGAAATGAAACATGGTCCCGACATTGATTCTGACTTCTATGTCAAACAATGCACTTTTTAACATGAAGTGCAACTTTCTAAACCGGGAAAGAGGACACTTTTTTTTCCCTTCTTTCCATCAGTGTTGAAAAAACAAGCTGGACTGAAGAAAAAAAAAAGCTTTTCTTTGCGCATCCATTCTCATCAGTACAGTTGCAATAAACTACCACGGGAAAAGTGTGCGCCGCATTTGAGTGAAGGCGTCAAAGGCAGAGCCGTTTCAAGACGTGTTTTAATTTCCTTTCACAGGAAAGATGAAAGAGTAAGACTGGCGTGTATACATGCACTTTTTTTTCTCCGTTAATGTTTGCAGTTGCTTTACACACCCGCTGTTCCATGACAACGTGTTTAAGACGATTGTGTCTGTGCGCCTGCAAGAATTGCTGTCTGAGTGCGAGTGATACCTTTTATTTTGGAACACTCGTCGCTAAAATGAAAAGATCCAAAAACATTTGAAAGTTTCTTTTTCTCTTCTCTCCATGTCTCTTTCTTTTCCCCTTTTAGTATCGTTACTCTGTCTTTCAGATGAAAATGTCTCGCTATTGATTGGCAGTGTGGGAACGACAGTAAATATTGCCCGTAGGAGCTGAATACCGCCCCCAGAGGGAGCTCTTGCATATGCCGCTAACCGCTCGTCTGACGCCACAAGATTCCGCGATCTGGGAGAATGGGGAGGGAGGGTGTAAAGGGTGCTTCCTTTTACTCATGCATCGTTCTTTTCTTTATTTTACCTTTTTTGTCCCCCCCCCCCCCTCCGGTCCAGCCGATCAATGACCATCTTGCCAGCCGCTTCTTCAGCCGCCTCATCACTTGCCGCAGTGTCAACACTGTGGATCACCTTAACACATTTGTAAATTATTGGGAGTCGCGATGAAAAGGGTACCAATTGTACCGACGTACAGGGAGAGGGGTGGGGGCCCAAGGAGAGAAGACCAAGCGTCGATCAATGTCATGATGATATGGGACCATGGGACAAGTGGAGGTAGAATAAATGGAGGGGAGGGACAGGAAGACGGGGGGGGGGGGTTGGCTGAGAAAGAGAGAAAAAACACAGGGTAAGCTTTAAATTAGTTCGCACAGCAGCTGGGCGAATGTTGCAAAGCGGGGAAACGGAAATCCAAAAGGCGGCGAAACTACCGACGCAAAATGCCCATAGATTGATTTCTTTTTCCGCCCCTCTAATCAAAGGCAAATTTACCTTTATTTGCGATGAAAAGCGCGAAGGAGGAGGGGGGGGGGGGGGGGGGGGGACAAAGAATGAAGACTATTCCCAATGACCAGTTAAAGTGTGCTGGTGACGTTTGCATGAAATAAATACACAGTGGCGCCCGGAAGACAGGTAAAAGTTAAATAGACAGATTGCAACGAAACACGCTTTTCCATTTCCGAGCCTTGTTGAACGAAGAATTGCGTCTTTGGCGCGTTTTTTCCCCTCTTCTTTCTCTCCACCCTGTCCGAGTCATCAGAGATTAAACACCCACTGTTTACCGGGACATCCCTCGCCAGTGTTTATGGAGAAGGAGAGATAAAGGCGGGGGAAGACGAAGAAGCGATGTACTTTTGTGTTGCGTGTGATTCTTGACCCTGCCTACATTCTCTCACACCTATAGCTTGCAATCAAAGTCAAATGAGAGCCCGACATCAATCTCCCGTTGAATACCGACATCATTGCTTAGTCCGATGTTTTTATCTTGAATGATAACGACTACGGTCACAACGATGATTACAATAACGCTCATCTACAAATGATATAAAAAGGTCCGTTATTCCGAGGGTTCGTTTGTACATGAACATGTATACGTATTTGAACCTTTGGAAGTTCAGAGTAACGAATCTTTGAAATAACAAACCTACGTAATATCGCCACATATTTTCGGATTAACGAACCTTATTCATTTTCGGATTAACGAAACTTCGGAATAACAAACATCACACTACAACAGCATCGACAATTTTGATTTATGAACTCAGTTTTCAAAATTAAACATGACTATAATTCACGCTGTCGCATGATCAGAGGAAAATACATTTGGTTATAATCATTACATAATAATAACAACAATGCTACAATAGTACCGAACCCCCCCCCCCCAAAAAAAAAAAAAAAAAAACCCAACAACAAACAAACAAACAAACGAACGAACGAACAAACAAAGAAAAACAACAACAAACAACTCTGTATTGTACGTAAAGAATCTAAAGTCCCGCTCGTTTGGGAGTGTGATTACGGACGGCTGCTTTCGGAGTGAAATTCCTGGCTGATTTAGCTCTTTCAGACTGAATTCTAAGGGCTTTTTTTTGCGTTAATCTAACTCTTCCTAGAGCGAATTTAGCTCTTTTTGCAAAAGAATGAAGTTTAATTTTAAAAAGAGCCGTCCATATCACACTTCGACACGAGCGGGAAACTAGCTCCTTTTTAACGGAGTAATGCCGCTCAACTCCCAAATGATGAAGTACACAGAGATGATATAAAAAAGGCAACTATGATGTCAGTAATTACATCATCATGACGTTGTGTCATACAACACCACACTTGGTGATAAAGTATCTTCATCTGCTGCTCCCAGACTGTAGAATCAACTGCCCCAAACTCTCTCTCCGCAACCAGCAGTCCCTCAACGTCTTCAAAAAACATCTAAAAATTACTTTTTTTTTTCCATCAACGATTTTATTGTAAAGCACAATTGAGGTAGGCTTCATGGAACATGCGCTTTACATAAATTTATTATTATTATTATTATTATTATTATTATTATTATTATTATTATTATTATTGTTGTTGTTGTTGTTTGTTATTATTATTATTATTATTATTATTATTATTATTATTATTATCATCATCATCATTATTATCATTACTATAACATCATTGATGACAATGACACTAGATGATTTGATATATAAATACACTGTAGGTATACAGATAAACAGTAAGATAGACAGATCAAGATATAAAACAGGATATAGGCCTACTATTATGCAACATCCATTACCCATACACTACTGAAAACTTTCAGCACAAAAGCAATAGGACAGTTTTTGATGCATTAAGTATTTTGTTCATGGCGTTGGCATCCATGAGATGAGATGAAAACAATTTTGGTACATTGATTGAGTGAAGTTTGTTATTCCGAAGGTTCGTAAATCCGAAAATGAAATATGGTTCGTTATGTTCCAGACGCTCATAAATCCAAAAACGGTTCGCAATGCTGAAGGTCTGTTATTCCAAAACACATACAGACTCCCTATACCTAGATTTTCACTAATTTGAACATTTGGTGGCGTTTTCCGAAGGTTTGTTATTCCGAAGGTTCAAAAATGAAATAACGTCCATGATTCCGAAGATTCGTTTATTCGAAAATAAAAAGAGGGTACGTACTAACAATCCTTCGGAATAACGAACCTAAGGGAATAACGAAATGTAACCTATATGGACTGCCTATAGTCCAGTCAAAATATGAAATGACCCACAACTAATTGCAACAGAAACGATTCCACTTGCATTTGACCCGAAAGAGCTATCAAAATAAGATATTAAAAGTTCCCTAAAATTCGAGTGGTGGATCAGTGTCTAATTTGCATAAATTCAAAATGGCCGCCATACAACCTATTTATGCCTATATCTGGGGATATATAAACCACAGAAAGTAAATTCCGGTATCTAATCCTATGTTTTTTAGGTCAAGGAATACAATTATGTTATGTATAGCAACTTTCAAACATCCTTTTATATAGTTTTTGCATATATTTGCATATAATTACATGCAAAATGGCCGCCATATTGCCTGCGCAAGCCCGTATCTTCGTATATCATTAATGTAGTACACTCAGGAATAAGTCGCTATATATCTGGACATAAAACCCGCAGAAAATAGATTCTGGTGTCTAAACCTATAGATGTTTTTTAGGTCAGGGAATACAATTATGATATAAGCAGTAACTTTCAAACTTCCCTTTATACAGTTTTTGCATATATTTGCATTCAATTAAATGCAAAATGACCGCCGTAGTGCCACTACAGGCTTATATTTCTATCTGTAAAAGGTGCCTAGTGATGGTGTCTGTGGTCTTAATTTTACTGCTGAGAATCACTGATGTAGAATACGTTCCACTCAGGAATAGTTACCTATATTTCACTAAAAATTTGCATATATTTATACATAAATCTATTCAAATTACTACCGTGAATATGATTTCAGATATACGAATACAAGCTGCAGAACGTTAATTGTACTGTAATGTCTCATCCAAGATATCAAGGGAAAATTGTTATAATACCATTTAAAACCTTGATGATTATCCTACTCCTAGTGTGTATATTCTTGCATTTATCAAAAGTATTGTATTACATTGTACTCACATTTTCTTGAGATACAGCCTCAAAACAGAAAACAACTGTAAGTAGCATTGAACAGAACATACCTTTATTTAACTGTAAATTCAACTTATATTCCAAAGTGTGCTCAATAGGTACACAAATATTAAAGTCTGAAATTATGTAGTAGGAATCGTTAAAATATTTCATGATTGCATGATATTTAATGTATTATGTTTTGTAATTTGCCCTCATGTTTACTGCTTATTACTCGTGTCTACATTGCAATTCTTTATTTCTTCTCTCTTTTTTTTTTTTTTTGGCCAAAGGGGGGGGGGGGGGGGCATATCATCAAGTTCATGATTATCCATAAGCTACTCTACAAAAGTTTCATGAGTTTGGACATATCTCATATAGCTTTCAAAGTGTGCTTACGGTACACAAAAATTGGTCTTAAATCATTCAGCAGGGTTTTTTTTTTCAAACATCTTTTTTCTTACCTGCGATGATTTACATCCATGTTTAGTTGATACTTGTGTCCTTTGTTGCAAAACTTTTGGTAAAGGCATGTTTATCAATGAGAAGCATATGATCGTGATAATTTGTATGGAGGTGGATTTTGTCATATTTTTGCACGGTTTCACCCAGTGACTCACTGAAAATGTAAAACATTGTAATTTACAGCCAGATACAAAGAGAAAGAAAAAAAAAGGAAATGCCTTAAAAGGAGACCTCCGGATGACTTTCAGATTTTTACATTTGAAAAACTATAAATTAGTTATACAGAGGACAGAGTTTCAGACTTTATGATAACTGGGTTGAAGAATAAGAATATTTTCAAAATTTAGAACAAATTGAAATGAACAAGGATGATGACATGGCAGAATCACTATAAGAATGCTTTAATTGGGGCTCAAGGAAGCAGAACAAAAGAAGAAGGCATGCATAGATTATACACAGGTGAACTCGCAAGCAAGTGGTATTGTAATGGAATTACACTGCTACATTTCTTAAATATGTGAACCTCCAATGTCATCATCCTTGTTCAGTGTAATTTATCTAAGGTCTTTCAAAGTATTGTTTCTCTGATCAAGAACCACAATAAATTCCACAAATCTATACATGGAGTTGTCGATTTATGTACTACATGATGTGAAATTATGAAAATCGTCTGGAATGTCCCTTTAACATTTCTATTACTGGTACTCTGGATTCATCAGTCGATCAACACAAACAGCATCCTTCTCATTGGCTTCACGCTCATACAACACATATAAATTCTTATAAGTCCTACTTTTACCATTTTTCGTGTTGTATCTGCAGCTTTATTAAAAGAGATGTTTCCTATTGCATCGAGGCTTCGCACTAATAACATATTCACCAACACACAGTTGTTGTTTTTTAGAAATGCGAGCAGCATGAAGGCTGAATTCAATTTTGCTGGCGAAAAAGCAGTCTTAAGTCAGATAAAAAAGAAAATACATAACATGATTTTCTGTTCCTAACCCTTCCAAAAGGTCCCTTCCCTCCACCTCGGTAGCAGCTTTTCTTCAAGTTAAACAGTGGAAGGGAAATGACATACTATCATTGGAATTGGGACGATTTGAGGAAGATGTTTAATAAAAAAATCAAATATGTTCTGATCACTATAGACAAAGCTGCAGCTATTAAGGAACTCCTGAAGAAAGTCTGATGCAACTGCAAGACAGGATGTTAGCAACTGGCAGTGTATAGTTGCAGGGCAAGCAGATTTGACTGCACACAACCCATACCAGTGTCAGATGCGGGCCATTATATAACAGACACTTGTAATGTTGTATTTCTAAAATATGTGAGGAGTGAGATTATGCTGTTCTAATTGGTGACTAGGAATAAGAAGCATTCTCGAAAGACATCGACACACTTTACAACAAACGTGAGACTTACCACGCTTCAGTATGAAATGGAGCCGAGATCCTGTTTGCTTCAAATTAATCAACTGCAATTTCACACCATCCTAGTCCAGAATTTGTGGTAAACACATAAAACACTGTGAGTTTAAGCTATAGTTTTGTATACTCGTTTTTCACTTTTATCATTGATCTCTATTTTGAGAGATCACATTACATACCTTAGTATCTGTATTATCACAAGCTAGAAAATGAAAATAATGTACAGGAAACGAAAGAAAGTTTTCTTGAAATCAAGTGACTTTGATCCATTAGATTTTAAACTCATCTTAGCCAAAGGTTCAAGACAGCAAAAAGGGTTCAAGCTAATATTGCAAATAGCCATCATTTATATTCTACTGTCCGGTCGTCGGTCATGCATACATTTTCAAAAACCATTTCCAGGTTCTCTTTAAAAAACCCATGTAATGACAGATTTTCAACAAACTAGGCAAGTAGCATCCCAAGGATGATAGATTTTCAAGGTGTTCAAATAGACACCATGTCCAAAAGGTCCCAGAACCCCGAAATTAAGGAATCTATCATAAAAAAAAAAACTTCCCTCACACTCACACACCCTCACACACACATGCACACACACACACAAAAGTAGAACCAAGTGTAACAGAGCTAGGTATAATGTACAAAGTTGAATATCTTGGAGATTGCATATAGATTTAAGTTTACTTTCGCAGTTTAACTTGTTTTCGAAATATTACACATTGTATATATATATATATATATATATATATATATATATATATATATATACTTGTAATCCATGTGTTGGTACCAGTACAGAAAAGATGACGAATTAGGGTGGTAATGCATTTCAGTCCAACAGTGCTATTTAGTCAGACCAAATTTTCGACGAAAACATTCGTCTTTCTTCACAATTGTCATTGTCAATCCTGAGGAAGACGAATGTATCCGTCGAAAATTTGGTCTGAATAAATAGCACTGTTGAACTGAAATGCATTACCACCATACTTCGTCATCTATTATATATATATATATATATATATATATATATATATATATATACCCCAACCCCAACCCCCCCCCCCCTCCCCTCCACCCCAGGCCACAGGATGCCCAAAGGCACCTTAAATATTACCTATAGGTGCGGACGCCTTGGGGCTGGGACCAAATTATTGGGGGCCACTTTTGATTTTTTATCCTCTTTTTGAAAACATATGGTCAAATTTTCAACAAACTTAGTACTGTAGGTGCTTTTATTGCTAGTGTCATGAATATATGAACATCATGCCTCCCTGGAACATGGAGGTCCCTAAAGGCTTGTAGATATGGCCCTAGAGGTTCCCAAAGTCTTCCAATTTCCTCTCTCCCAAGTAATAGTCTGTAAGAATGGATGGAAGGTGAACTTGAGATACTCAGTGAGGGCTGGACCCCTGGGTCTTTTATTCAGAAAGTGAGTGAGTGACATGGTACCCTGATATGACAAGAACATTCTCTAAACAAATGTCCAAACTCATGAAACTTTTGTAGAGTAGCTTATGGATATAAGCTACTCTTAAATTGAATAGATTTATGTATAAATATATGCAAATTTTTAGTGAAATATAGGTAATTATTCCTGATTGGAACGTTTTCTACAACAGTGACTTTCAGCAGTAAAATTAAGACCATAGACACCACCACTGGGTACCTTTTACAGATAGAGATATAAGCCTGTAGAGGAATTATGGCGGCAATTTTGCATTTATTAAATGCAAATATATGCAAAAAATGTATAAAGGGAAGCTTGAAAGTTACTGCTAATATCATAATTGTATTCCGTGACCTAAAAAAAACATAGGTTTAGACACCAGAATATATATTTTTTGTGGGTTTTATGTCCAGATATATAGCGACTTATTCCTGAGAGTACTTCATTAATGGTATACAAAGATACGGGCTTGCACAGGCAATATGGCGGCCATTTTGCATATAATTATATGCAAATATATGCAAAAACTATATAAAGGGATGCTTGAAAGTTGCTACAGATAACATAATTGTATTCCTTGATCTAAAAAACATATGTTTAGAAACTGGAATTTACTTTCTATTGGTTACGTATCCCGAGATATAGGCATAAACAGGTTGTATGGCGGCCATTTTGAATTTATGCAAATTAGACACTGATCCACCACTCGAATTTTAGGGAACTTTTGATACGTTATTTTAATAGCTCTTCCGGGTCAAATGCAAGTGGAATCGTTTCTGTTGCAATTAGTTGTGGGTTAACCCACTTTTTGTCGTATTTTGACTGGACTACTATGCAGTCAACCTTATTGGCCAGAATTCACGAAGGCGGTACAAATGAAACCATGGTTTAAACCATGGACAAAAAACCATGGAGCGCCAAGTATCGCACGGAATATTTCGTTACGAAATCAGTCTTTTCGTCGATGAAATGATTATTTTGTAACGAAATGACAACATTTTGCAACTAAATGAACATTTCGTCCGCGAAATGATAATTTCGTTAACGAAACGGTCATTTTGTCAACGAAATGACTGATTTCGTAACGAAATATTCCGGGCGACACTTGGCGCTCCATGGTTTTTGTCCATGGTTTAAACCATGGTTTCATTCGTATCACCTTCGTGAATTCGGGCCATTATGACAATAATTAGAACCTATGAAATGAAAAATGAAGGTGAAAGTACATTGTAATATACCATCAGTTACAACACAGTTAAAATGCGCTAGACCAAACCAGCTGTGGCTTGGGTGTAATAGTAATGCATGGCAAGAATTTCCTTAATCTTCAGAGGTCGTTAAGAGTTTATTTCGTGGGGGTGAGAACAATATCTGAGATTTCTTGGAACCGAGTTCACGATGGACAAAGATTGCTATAGCAGCGCTGGTTGTGATGTGCATCTTCCAAAGGTAGTGTTATCTGTTATCTTTTGTACTAACTGACTTTACTAAGATTCCACTTAAAGAAGCAAACACGAGAATTATACTCAGAGACTCCATTAAGTCAGCACATTTTTCTGATCTTTACGAATCAAGACGTAAAAATAACGTCAGATTTCTTGGATTAAATCGGACTGGATGTCAACACTGCTTAAATTTTACTTTACACAGCGTTGATGAAAATCTGAACATGGACAATGGCTGTCATCAGCATAGCGAGTACAAACGACAAGAAAATTCATTTAAAACACACTAGAATGTTTGCCTCGAAATGAAACAGGAAACACAATTGACGAGAAGTCATTCAGCTTATTACCAATCTCTTCTTCCTTTAGAATGTCTCTAATATTCAAAGACACACACACACACACACACACACACACACACACACACACACACAAATATGCACAGAAAGATAAACATGCAATAACAGTTGATTACGCTTTCTTCTTCTCTTAAAATGTATCTAATATTTAAAGATACACACACACACAAACATACACAGAAAGATAAACATACAATAACCGTTGAAGAGTTTTATTGCAAAATGGTACTACTATAGTAAGCGCCATTTTTAAAAAATGTTAAAGTTACTGTAAGTCCATCATCAGATAGAGCAAAATTAAACCTTTCCAGTAAAACCTCACTTGTAACAAAACAAAGAATATTCTAGACGTTTAGATTAAAAATATCCTGTACTTTCTTATTATTTTCTTTGTTTGCCTAGCAGCTTTAACCACAAATATCTCAACATAACAAGAATGGATTTAGCTCGTTGTGTGATAAAACTCTTCAGTTGATTAAGCTTTTAAACCTGAACTCCCACGTTCTTGAGTGCAACCCAGTTTGGAGGTTGTAGCTGTAAATCTCAGAGAAAGAGAGAGAGAGAGGGGGAGAGGGTGGGGTAAAGAATGATGATGAGCAAGGTGGCAGGAGATGTCCATAATGCACAAAAATAATAAGACATTGATCCCCACCAAATCTAATCTGAGAAAAATGTCCCACTCGAGCGGGGGATGATTTGAAAGAAAACAAACAGGGAAGCGACCTTTAGTGGATTATACTTGACAGTAGGGGGCAGCAAAACCAAACCCCGTGCCTGGTTATAATTAAAAATCAATGCCGATGACTCCCGGCATTATGCGGTTAATTTTTCCCCCAACGCTGTGATCCTAACGGATTGAGGCCAACTTCGACCTGCTACTGTGCCTACAAAATAAAGAGAGATAGAAACAGAAAAGGCACAAGGTTTTGTAAACTTGTCTTGCAATTATCTCATAAAAATGCTTTCCCTGACTTAGCTTCCTTGTATACAATTATGGCCAAAATGTAGAATACCATCCCTAAAATCAAATCATGAAATGAAGGAATAATAATAACTTGATTGAATTTTGCTGTTGGGGCAAAATCATCCAAGTCCCGCTGAGAAATTGTGAATATTATATAAAATATACATAAATATTTGTATACCCTCTCTGAAAAGAGTAGCTATTAGGAGCTCTCCTGGTTTTTATCGACTGACTATATGTACAGCCTTAGGCTTGATAGACAGCAATAAATTCATTAGCCAGATTCAAAATGGATTAACAAGTTAATTTTGAGTTCTTTGGGTACGAACGATGAAGCTGAGATGTTCCATTATGATAAAAAAGAGGACATTTATTCTACTACAGGATCCTCTTCTTTTTCAGAATCTTATGATCTACATTTGCAACGGTAACAAGGACGCTTTACCTAATTAAAAGAAAAAACGGGAAATGTCGCTATTACGACTAGTATGCCTCCGCCAAAATGCCTGGTTCTCCAAATAGGTCTATACACTGCAGTAGGTCTTGACAATGTGTGACGACAGTTTTACATAAATGGCAAAATATCAACATGACATGTTTGTCACAAATGTGTTGACTGTTCACTTTCCTTGAACTAGGTGTAATTGGATGAATGGCTATTGGTTGATGAATGGTTTGTGTGTGTGTGTGTGTGTGTGTGTGTGTGTGTGTGAAATGAATATTCCGTCACATATTGTCTAAGAGAGCAGTTATTTGGGGATTTGAGGATTTTTACTTGACTTTTGATCCTTTTATAAGTTTACGCATTAAGTAATTTCTAACGTATGGAGAAAAAGTGTACTTACAGTATTAAAGAGTAAAATTTTAGCATTTTAACCTGGCCTTTGACCTTTGACCCTAAGACCCTAAGATGATTATGATACTGATAATGCAGATGATGGTGATGGTGATGGATGATGATGATACGATAGTTTTGATAGTGGTGACTATGATGATTATGATTATGATACTGATAATAGTCTGGTACTGGCAGATTCAATGTTGATGACAAGGACCACTGCACATAATGAAAATATACAATTGCAGAAGACAATTTAAGAAACATTTACGAACTTCTACACTGAGACATGGAGGAAAAGATCAAGAGAAAAGGAAGAAGAAGATGATGATGAAGAAATGGAAAGAAAGAGAAGAATAAGGAATTAAAAATGAGAAAAATGATATTCAAATCTTAGAATCACTGTTTGTTAACCTGTCACTCTTACAAACATGTCATTATCTCTGGTTTGTGTGTGTGTGTGTGTGTGTGTGTGTGTGAAATGAATATTCCGTCACATATTGTCTAAGAGAGCAGTTATTTGGGGATTTGAGGATTTTTACTTGACTTTTGATCCTTTTATAAGTTTACGCATTAAGTAATTTCTAACGTATGGAGAAAAAGTGTACTTACAGTATTAAAGAGTAAAATTTTAGCATTTTAACCTGGCCTTTGACCTTTGACCCTAAGACCCTAAAATTCCCAAGAGAATAGCTGACAAGCAGTACATGCATAAATATGTACTAAGCTTCATGATCATTCCTTGAGCCACTTCCGAAATACGGATGACAAACTGAAACATTTTAAGGTAAGCCATCACCAGATAGAGCAAAATAAAATCTATCCAGTGCTCACTTGTTGTATAACAAGAGACATTCTTAAAGTTATGATAAAAGATATTGCATATTTTCTTATTATTTTCCTTGCTTTTAGCAGGTTTAATCACAAGAATGGAGTTAACTCCTTTTGCAATCAAACTCTTCAAATGAAGAGTTTGATTGCAAAAGGGGCTAGATCCACTTTTAGTGCTTTAGAGAAAAATTGGTTTGTTTGACAGAATTTGTACAGAAGTGTATGGAAAATCACATTCTAATTTTGCGATAATTTCTATTCAAATGGTTGTCTGGTGGGGAAATTTTCATTGTAACTAACTCAAATGGAATTCTGTGCAGTGATGCTAATAACTCAATTTTCATCAAAAATGGATCTAGCCCCTTTTGCAATCAAACTCTTCAAATGTAGATGCTCTTACTGTCTCTCATCACAAGTCCATTTCTGTCCTCTGAATAATGCTTTCTCATCCCTCTACAGTATGTCCCCCCCCCCAAAAAAAAAATTAAAAAAAATAAAATCTGATTTTCGCATTGATAACTTTCAATATGATTAAACTGTCTGAATGCTATTTCAGGGTCTAAAGATAAAATATCTTGATTATATTTTGCAGAAAACCCCATTCAATTTGGTTAAGTGGTTACAGAGAAATGTTAATCTTTGTAAAGCATGTCGTGGATATGATTCTTCCAAGTTTAGCACTTGGATGCTCTTGGAACTGCATATTAATGTGTAAAGATAATGGACAGAACTTGGAGGGAAGGGATTCCTGACATGCTCTACAAAAATCCTCATTTCTCTTCGACCACTGAAGCAAATCTGATGGGGTTTTCTGCAAGATGTGGGTAATATGTTATAGTTTCATGCCCTGAAATTGTATTTGGTTTGATTCACTATTTTCAAAGTTATCATTGTGGAGGGTCCTGCTGTAAATTTCTTTTTTGACATACGGTACAATGGGGATGTGGTGTCCAAACCTAATTCTGTCCCTGACCAACAATACCACCATTTAGTCAGTCCATAGACATGGTTACTGCTCCAAGATAGGAGTTACAGCTCCTTTAAGATACAATCCCTCACCTCTCCCTTGAGTTAAAGGGGCATTCCAGACAATTTTCATAATTCACATCATGTAGTACATAAATCAACAGCTCCATGTATTATAGATTTATGGAATTTATTGTGGTCCTTGAGCAGAGAAATCAATACTTTGAAAACACAAAATAAATTTACACTGAACAAGAATGATGACATAGGAGCCTCACATATATTTCAAAAATGTAGCAGTGTAATTCCATTACAATATCATGTGCTTAACAAGTTCACCTGTGTAGAATTTATGCATGCCTTCTTCTTTTGTTCTGCTTCCTTGAGCCTCAACTCATACATTCTTATGGTGAGGCTGCCATTTCATCATCCTTGTTCATTGTGATTTGTTACAAATTTTGAAAACATTCTTATTCCTCATCCCAATCACTATAAATTCTGAAACTCTGTACTCAGTTTATCTAATTTATAGTTGTTCAAATGTAAAAGTCTGAAAATCATCGGGAGGTCTCCTTTAAGAAGGAAGCCCCCTTTTTTTAAGAATGAGGGATGGGGGGGGGGGGAGGAGGAGGGGGTTGATTGTCACCTTTCAGTCATTGGCAATGATTTCCTTTTTCCCCCCTCCTCCTCTTCCTTGATTCTTTACTGTCTCTTTTTTGGTGTTAGTCTTTCTCTAAACTACAATGTGGAACAATCTGAGACACGCGCCGCTGATTAGGGTCTTTGACGGCGGTCGTAATGAGACTCGTTACGCTGCCTTTCACTCAGATGTGCGCCGAACAATGACCAATCCATGCAGGGCTCACACCCGGCCATTTCCGGGGGGCCGCACACTGCTGCTGATGCACCTCTGAACGAGTCACGATGACCGAGTCCTCGAAATGTCTCTATCTTCATTCATACTTGTTGACAGCACCGCAGGGCTAATCAGGGCTTGCAAAGAGGAAAGCTAGGCATCATTTGTGTTCCCTTTTTTTTGGGGGGGGGGGGAGGATGAAGGAAAACAAGTCAAATGAGAAAGAGAGAGGGAGAGAGAAAGAGAGCAAGATGAAGAGGAAGATGATGAGGAGAAACAAAGAGATAATCATAATGATGGTGACAAATAGTGATGATGATGACGATGATGACAATGATGACGATGGTGATGGATGATGATGATGCTGATGGAGATGCTGCTGCTGATGATGGTGATGATGATAGTGATGATGATGATGGTGATGATGATGATGATGATGATGATGATGGTGATGCTAAATGATGATGATGATGACGATGATGATGATGATGACGATGGTGATGGATGATGATGATAATGATGATGCTGATGGTGATGCTGCTGCTGCTGCTGCTGATGGTGATGGTGATGGTGATGATGGTGATGATGATGATGGTGATGATGATGATGATGGGGATGATGATGATGGTGATGCTAATGATGATGACGATGTTGATGATGATGATGACTATGATGATAATAGTTATGATACTGATAATGAAGATGATGATGGTAAAGGTGATGGTGATGATGATTATGATGGGGATAACGATGATGAGGTTGATCATGAAGATGGTGATGACTATGATGATGATTATGATACTGATAATGCAGATGATGGTGATGGTGATGGATGATGATGATACGATAGTTTTGATAGTGGTGACTATGATGATTATGATTATGATACTGATAATAGTCTGGTACTGGCAGATTCAATGTTGATGACAAGGACCACTGCACATAATGAAAATATACAATTGCAGAAGACAATTTAAGAAACATTTACGAACTTCTACACTGAGACATGGAGGAAAAGATCAAGAGAAAAGGAAGAAGAAGATGATGATGAAGAAATGGAAAGAAAGAGAAGAATAAGGAATTAAAAATGAGAAAAATGATATTCAAATCTTAGAATCACTGTTTGTTAACCTGTCACTCTTACAAACATGTCATTATCTCTGGTTTGTGTGTGTGTGTGTGTGTGTGTGTGTGTGAAATGAATATTCCGTCACATTTTCAGTTAGCAAGCTGTCAAACTGCTGCTCTGACATGTTCTGTTGCCATGGTAACAGCATCACTCTCCTCCATTCACTCTTCAACCTTTTCTTCCCTGCACAATGATCTCACACTATTCATTCAACTTCTTTTACATGAGGTGATATTCTCCAATCATTCCAAGATTCAGTGATGGTCAAAAGGGCAATGTTCAAGTTTGCTTTCATAAGTACAGCAGTATGAAATGAATAGAACAGCAGAGATTTCATCAGACCTTTAACTTACAGTGTATCTGTTCATTTACTCATTTTTATGTTAAACGAAAAATATGAATGTATGAAACATTATAATGCCCCCCAAAATACATATATTCTGAACATGCTACGATATAGTAAAATCACAATATTTGTAAAGCAAAGATGCATGATATTTACTTCACAATGTTAACAATGGAGACCTTGAAGTAGAAAATGTTTCATAATTCTTTTTCATAAAACACTGATACAAGTAGAGTAGCAAAGCTGGTGATGATGCAATTATTTCACACATCTCCCAGTGACCTTTTCAACTTAATCTTCACCAGACTTCTTTGCTTGATAGGAAGTATGAATATTGTGGATCTTTCGCCAGCGATTTGTCTTGATGTTTCACTATCATTGCTGTATTCCATCAATTGACATGTACCCCATATTTGGGTCTCATTATCTTTTAAACTGAAAGGTACAGTTGTACATTAGGTGGGTCTTCATCAGCTCAAGCTTGAAGAATAGCGCGTTTATGGTAGATCAGAGAAATTAGCCCAAAGTCAGCTGAAATGCGCAATCGCGTCTTCACTAGCTCAAGCTTCAAGCACAGTCGGGTTTATAAGCCCAATGCTGGCGCATGCTCACTTTAGACGAATGGTACCCGCGCAAAGACACTCCGACCCGACTGCCTATGTTCCTGCGTGGTGCGCAACGCATGCAGTGCCGATGTCTAAGCTCGAGCTGATGAAGACGCGTTAAGATTAGCGCGCCATTTTGCAAATTAGCTGGCTATTCTGCAAATAAGTCCAAGATTTCTGGTTTATTTTCTGATCGGAATAGCGCGCTATTTCTGTCTTCATTGCAAAATTAGCGGACTATTTTCTGATCGGGCTAATTCTTTGGATCAGAAATAGTGGGCTATTCTTCAAGCTCAAGCTGATGAAGACCCATCTGTTGATGATTTATGGAGGGATAAAAAAAAAAAAGAACCAGGTTTCGTGAGGATCAGCTCACACCACTGAAGGTGAGAACTAAACTCTAATGTCAGGTGCTGTAGTCCACACAGTTTGGATCACAGTGATGTACTCATTGAACTTTACAGACGCTCAGATCAACTAGATGTTTCAATTTCACATGCATCATGCCCGTAGATAATATAAAACTCCTCCAAACATGTCTTGAAACATGTAAACATCCTCGCCCACTCTCATAATATATTTCCGAAACATTCATGCTGCGTGCCCAGAGCAGTTACTACTTGATATTTGATTCATAAATTATAATCATAGTGCCTGCGACAAAAGAATTGCTCATACATAGGTTTAGTAACGGTAAGAGGTAAAACTGACAGAATGTATCTCGGCATAATGACAAAATTTATCCATTCTTTTTTTTTTCTGTCCTTTTCATCTAAGGAAGAAAAAAAGAAAATATGGTGGAATTAGTGAGATCCAAAGATGAGAAACGTACGAATAATTGCAATTCATTTTGGGACTTGGAGACTGCAGACATTGAGTTGCAGGAATTTTCTTATGAATAACGATCTCGTGGGGAAACATGGAAATTTTCGAACATAATCCATCCGGGATGAACTTGAAAATGCGGATAAGAACGGGATCTGCTGGGAAAGCCTTCATACCACCGGAGTAAGAGGCCAGCACAATAATTACACTCTGATGAATACACGAGCGGTTAAGCAACCAAGAAAAAAAAAGGAAAGGGACATTGAAAAAACCATCTGAAATGTAAATCATCAAAATGAAAAGAGCCCCAGGCGACGTGATGCTCGCCCGAGATTTGAGAATGAATTGGATCTACGCCCATCCTGCCATGCCCTAAATACAAATTCTAACTACAAATGTACATATACCTCATCAGGGCAGCAAGACAAATCATTATCATTGTTTTCCTACAAAAGTGTCTGCACACAATACTATACAGAGACTCCAACTATCCCGCTTTCGACGGGAGATCTCCCACCGAAAGCCAGTTTTTTTGCAAAATCTCCCGTTCTCCCGCTTGAGATTTAATTTCTCCCGCCCTGGTTCTGTGTCTCCCGCTTGAAATGATTTCATACTTAGTGTCATTGTATGTTGTAAGATAAGCCTTAGATAGCACAAGAGAGCATCTAGAACCCTTGAGCTTCCAGGGCCCTTAAGCAGCCGCAAGGAACTTCGCGCTTCCCGCTCGTGATGTGTGCTTCGCGCACATCAAGTTGGAGTCTCCCGTTTGCTAGGGGGTTCAGGCGGGAGCATCTCCAGATCAGGGGGGCGTTTCATCAACGAGTTCGTCGGAGGTTTTCACCGACAAATTTGCTATCAGCCAATCAGACGCAAGGATTTCACTAGCTTTTGACAGTTGTCAGTGTAGATCACTGACAAAAAGTTTCATGAAACGGTCCCCTGAAGGTGCTCGGGGTTGGAGTCTCTGACCATACACTATACCCATCCTATTGAACATTATAGTGAAGGTGATGCTTGAAGTATAACATACTTTGGCCCTCGGGAAACCTGTCCTTCAGCCCCTGCGGTGACTTTGCATACATTTTTTTTTGGAAACTTGTCTGCAATTTCTACCCCCAAAGCATGGCTCCTGCTATATCAGATTGTGCTTTTCCTAGAAATGGTAAAAATTTTGAT
Source organism: Diadema antillarum (assembly GCF_040938485.1). Taxonomy (NCBI): domain Eukaryota; kingdom Metazoa; phylum Echinodermata; class Echinoidea; order Diadematoida; family Diadematidae; genus Diadema; species Diadema antillarum. The sequence goes on along the minus strand of NW_027271807.1, from coordinate 245,897 downwards.
GGTGCATACCAGATTACCAATGAAAAATGAATAAATAATGAAATAAAAGGTACATGGGATAGAGAAATAGGCACAAGGAGAGAAGACTGTTCTAACCGGTAGTTGTTGTTGTTGTTGTTGTCGTTATTGTTATTGTTGTTATTATTGTTGTGGTTGTTGTTGCTGTTGAAGTTTTTGGTGTATGATTCGTGTGCTGAATATTGATGCCATCTGCAACGTGTACATGCACATTTCTGTACCTTTTTGGTTTGTTTTCATTTTACTCTTCATGAGGGGTACCTAGTCCAGCATCAGTGAAACCTTTCTCCAACTTGATCTTTCTTTTCTTGTTTGTTTGTTTTTAATGGGGCTGCATCTTCTTGTTGGTAACAAAAAGTTACTAAAATGTGGAATGCACATTATCATTTTTTTTTTGGGGGGGGGGAGGAGGAGGGGTAGGGTTGGGGATTCCCTTCTTTCTGTGTTCTTTGTTTTAATTTGTTTTTATTTCAGAGTAAATGGCTTGTGGAAAAGGTCAAGCTTCACTAATCTCTCTCATGCCATACTTGATGGGATCTGATTGAATTTCTAAAATCCCCTTATGGAGAAAAAAAGCAAAACAAAACAAAGAACAGGTAGTTCCAGTTATTTTCTGACAAAAGTCCCCATCAACACCAGGGTTCCATTTCATAAAAGATGCTATGATAGCAACTCTTGCTGGAAAGGCAACTTCCAATGTTAACAGCCAATCAGGAAGCTGGATTCTCGTCGTTACCATCGACAATTGCCACTCCAGCAAGAGTTGCTATCATATCAACTTTTTTATGAAATGAGGCCCAGGTGTGCCCTCCCTAACAAGATAGTGGTACGAACTAAAGATTAAACTATCTACTGTTTGAAGGCAAAAGCTGTGCGTACATGCAATTCCATTTCATATAGAATTAAATTGGCACTGAAAGTCATTATTCATAACCTGTGCATCCATGGAAGACCGAATCATTACAGATAAGAAGACTTTTGAGGACTTCCACTTACTACTTCCTTTCCAATTCATCCTTAAATCTCTGTCCAGCCTGACTTTTTCCTCGATTATTCTATGATCTGAAGTGGAACTGATTGATGTGATAAGCACTCAGCTCTTTTCAGCCATTTCCCCCCAATTCCATTTTCACTGACTGGGACCAATACACACACGTAAAGGCTCGTTGTTAAAGCCTATATTGATTTTCATTGATCTCTCTCATTTTTTTTTCTGCCTCCCCTTGGCTTCCACTGAACAAATCCATGCACAAGTCAGTTTCATTTGTAAATTGGCATTTATGGATTGGGGTATTGTGTTTAGACATGGTGGGACCAGTAATTAGCGTACTGTATTGACGTCTCCAATGTATTCTCTTTGCAAGTCATAACACAACGTGCTAATTCTGGGGCTTTTGCAATCTGAATACAGTTTGCAGGTGACAGAAAACAGAAAGTGCAATCGAGAAGTATGATAAAACAAAATGAAACAAAATGGAGCCTGATTTATTTGAGCGGGACTATTGATTGGGGGTGCTAATGAATAAAGGGCATGCCTACCGATCGTTACGGGACAAAGCCGATGGCAATTCGTCCATTGTGTAATCTATGGGGTGTTTTGTCAGGAGTCAATGGTCGCGTTGTTGTTTCCTGCTCTGTTCGTCAATAGAGCGTTTCCCCGTTTGACGGCATGCGAGCTGCTAACAACCTGAACCAGGCAATTAGGGAGATCTTTGCATTATAAAAGGCAGGGCACACTGAAGAAGGATACATGTATGACTGTATGTCCTGGTTGAAATAGGGGGCGGGGCCCAAGGACATATCCTTGCAGTGGTGGCTGAGGCAATGCCCTTCGCAATGCCCTTACATAATTCTAGTTCTCAGACATTTCAATGACAATGTTGTTTATCAACACAGTTTTGAAGCTAATGATTAATATCAAATGATTAATTCTATGATTTGAGCTGTAAATTACAAATATCAGTACTCCTGACACACCTCAGTAGCACTTAAGTCCATTAACACCAGGAATTCACATTGGCAGGTACATCAGCTGCCCATGATTGCACACATCCAGATGTTCAAAATGATGTTTTATCATCAAATAATGAAAAAAAATGTGCAAAGAAAATGGGATTCCATCAGGATTCAAACCCAAGACCTTCTTATTGCTACCGTTGCTCTCTACCAACTAAGCTATGGAAAGCCCAAGTACTAGTATGATGTTTATCCCTGAAACCCTCAATTTCTCAATGCCTATGTTACCCGAAGCTATCATAAACCTGACATAAAATATATTTCTGGTTAGATTCCCTACTTGTCTGAAGTTATCATTATCAAATGATTACACAAAAGCACTCTTATTTTTTTTACTTATTTATTATTATTATTATTAATTTTTTTTTTTTTTTTTTTTTTTTGGGGGGGGGGGGGATTGAAACTAAGATGACTCTTAATATTCTGCAGTTTGATCGTTTTGTAGGGAATGAATCATGCTTACGTCCTTGGACAGACATTTTTACCCACCATGTCCCTCTCGACCCGGGTATATAAATGCGTACCTGGCAACACTTGGGTAATAATAATGGCAGGGCCCTCTAGTAGAGCAATGGCAACACTGAAGAGGCTACCCTGGGTAAATAAGACCGTATTATTATCATTATTATTAATCATGACTTGTGTGTTCATGTTTGGCAAATATGGTTTAGGACTACTGCAGATCAACAAAAAAAAAAGGTGCTTTACATAGTCATTGACTAATATGCCATAATGAAGAGGGGAAAAAATCCCCCTCATTTTGTTCACAATATTGATGCCTATTTCCATACATATTGCTTGGCTTGAGGATTTTTAAGGCAAAATCTACATTTATGGCCCGATTCCGACACGACATGGATTTCCATTCATACCCTTCATGTTGGACATCACTACAATGGATTTGTGCAGCAAAATCAGGGAGATCAGGGAAAAACTGGCTTGAAAACGAGAAAAAAAAATCTCTAAAAGGAATTTAAGTCAAACACTGAGCATCCCTTCACTAAAAGTACCAAAAAAAAAAAATTTTTTTTATTTTAAAGACAGACTGTAAAAAAAAAAGAGGCAGAAAAAAGGGAAATAAATTAGAGATAAGCAAAAAAAAAAAATTGAAGTTGATCAGTCTAGGTCCATTCCTTTCATTTGATGTGAGGTGACATATTTTGTCTGCCCACGATCTCAACTGAATATTCTTGTTATGCTAGATCTTTAGGAGAAGTCTAATATTAGGAACACCTCCTCCTCCACCCCCTCCCTAATCCCTCCAGTTCAACTGGTTCAAAAGATCCTTGAATTATCCCTGTATCAACCCGGCATCACAACACTCTGGAGGGTTAGCTCCTAGAAAAGTCTGAAACTTACTACAGTTGAACCTCTCGTATCCGGACAAGTCGGGACCGGGGCTCATCCGGATAAGGGATTTGGCCGGATACGGGAGACTCAATGCTTTATACATGTACATATACATACACATGTACTGATGTAGCCCATTGTAGTACCATATGTAGTATGCGTATACTGCAACCTTTTCATTGTTACACTCAGTAACAGACCCCAAAATAGAGGTTCGTGTTTGCAAGAATGAAATCATTTTCTTTTATAAATTCTTGGGATGATTTACCTGAATAATTATTAAGAAATGTATCAAGTATATGTAATTCATGTGTGTTTGTGTCTACAGGAGTTCTCAAGGAGTTGGGAATCCCCCTTTCCTCCCATAATTATTTTAAAAAAAGAAGAAGAAAATCACGGCGAGATTGCGTCCGTATAATAGAGAGATCCGGATAAAGGGAGGCCGGATAAGAGAGGTTCAACTGTACTTCATTGAAGTGAGAAGAAGTAGTACGGTAAGTTGGCATTTGGAGAAATATATACTGTATGTGCTAATAAACTGATTAAATCTACAAGGTTTTTCTTACAGGCCAACTCCTGTCTGTAGTGCACATTACATCTGTGCACACCTGCAATGTTCAAGGACCTGTTCAGTTTGAATGACAATTTTGACAAAATGCTCATAATACCTTCATCAACCATCCTATCCTAGCCCTTGCACCTACCTCCTTAAAATATTCTCATGAGTACAAGAAGAAAATGAAAAAGAAGAAAGAGATAAAACACTGGAAATGATAATAATTATGATAATAAGAAGACAAAGATGAAGAAAATGAAGAAGTACACAGAGTTAAAGCAGAAAGGGAAGAAAAAGAGAAGAAAAAGGTAAAAATAATAGAGGAAAAAAAAGGGGAAGCAAAAGAAAAAAAATGTGAGTGGAAACAGACAAAAAAGAAAAAGTTGAAGAAAAGGAAAGGAGGAGGAGGATATAGTCAACCTCGCTGAAGTCAACCTCGCTGAAGTCGAATAGTCACCTAGGTCGAAGATCTTTTCAAGTCCCCTTCTCTTTATAATCCATGGATTCTAATCCCTCATAAGTCAAATTTTCAAGCCAAGTCCAAGCTATACTGCTGCAGTCCTGATAGATTCCACTTAGGCAAGGTTGACAGTATAAAAAAAAAATAGGAAGAAAAATGGAAGACGACATGGAAGAATAGGAAGAAGATAAAGAAGATGGAGACATTTTAGAAATGACCACTTGTCTCTCAGAATCCTAAAAATGGATGACTTCTACGTTCGTTCATTCAGTTGGATCACACACCTCTTTTCTTGTAAGAAGGGTCTATATGCATGGGGAAATTTTTCTTTAATCACGATGCGTCAATCACAGCCCTCAATGGTAACATTGCTCCCAATTAGGCAGTCTTAGACAAGTGTGACATGCCTTGGGTAAGAGCTCAATGGTAGATCCACTCTGATGGACTTTAATTCAATGATTTAAAAAATGAACTTTTCCCTGCTCTAATTCACGCTCACACATCCAAAGATTTGCTCTGTCAGAAGATCTGGCCCCGAAGAGACGGTTCACGGTGTGCGTCAATTGTGCCACGATATAAACCAAATCACTCTTTTCTCAATAATTGTGGCTTTGATTGTAGAGATGCGAGCAAATACTGACCTCTTTTTTTTTCACTTCTCTTTTTGCATCTTGAAAGTCTTTTGATTGGTGTAGCACCTCTAAATAGATGATGGAGACACTGGACAAGGCCACCTTTCAACTTTGAGCAGTGAGTTTGTCTTTGAACAAGTGGGCAAATGGCTCCAGCCATTGATTGGGATGGGTTTGCTAATTAAGCGGGTGAGTAAATTCTTCGTTAGTCTGCACAATCACCGAAAGGGGAGATCCCATCTGCTCCCTGTCTCACTGAATGTTTGGGCCGAATGCAGAAAGAGAGAGAAAGAGAAAGATATAGAGACATAAACAAACAGAGAGAGATTGAGAAAGAGATAGACAGATATAAACGCCATTCTCTCTTTTCTTTGCGGAGAATGCGGAGATGTCAAAAAGGACGTGCGATGATCAAACCAAAACTGCATAGTACACACCAGTAGGACCCTTTAGAGTTCCGACCTCTCACACCCACATAATGAAAGTACAGGAAAAACTGAAAAGAAAAAGGAAAGGGGGGGGGGGGAGGTTGGGGGCAATTAGGAGTACATTATTCGTACCTGGCCAATGAAAGGAATGTAGGTTCCATCTTTCTTACTTTGGCACGTGCCGCCAACCACACCAACAACAGCAGCTGCTCGGCACCATTCCCACTCTGGTGATTACGATTCCCGACGTGAAAGTTGTCGCGGCTCCTGATCTAAATGCCGATGAATACGACACCTCCCTTTACCACACGTTTGAAGGGGAATAAAAGAAAGAAAGAAAGTGGGGAGGAATGAAAGAAACTTTGCTATTAAGGTACACATGCACTGAAAGGGGAACAACAAAGTGTGGTTCAGATTCGCTTTCCGGCAAGTCCTTGGGTTTTATTGAGATCAATTGGGGCCTCCTTCACTGATCAATCTATGGAATCTTTAACACCAGCTCACTCTTTTTGTTTGCATTTAAAAATTTCAGCTGTAGATAAGTGGCATGTATTGGTAGACTGTGTCAAATCGCTGATTGAAAAACTTGTTGGTTTCCATACCCCAATTTCATTTTTATTTGACTGCTTAACTTTATTCTAATCAGGAGACTGTTACTTGTCATCCTGACATGTTTGAAACTATACTTCATTACTCTTTTGACGTTCACTTTCCATGCAAAGATTGCACAAGGGCACTTTGATGTCACAAAATGATATAGGAACAAAGACCACAGAATATGTGGTAATTTTTTTCTATCTCTGCTTTAAAACAATCAATAAGATATGTTGTGAATGTTTTGGAAAATATAAATTCCAGTTCATTAGTGTATATTCCTAGCATTTCAAGGTGTTACAGAGAATTCAGAGCATAATTTTTCACAGAGAATGACAAAACGACAAAAAATAAAAATATGTAAAGAAAACACATTTCACTGACAAATAAACACGAAACTCAAATTACAATTACATTCACATCAGAATAACTTCAAATAAAATCCCTCACAAGCATTTTTCATTAAAAAAATATAAATTACGAGAATTCAGTAAAACTTTTGGACATACCAAACTGTTCACAGATGGCACATTACCAGGCAGGGGGCATGTCTTCTTTCAGGGCTTGATTCAACCAAAAAATATGGATAGAGATGCTTTCTTGTCACCATAAAAAGATATTCCTGCAAGTTTCAAATCAACAACACTTTAAGATCGTGAATGTTGTGCTTCATTTGCATCACCAATTATTATCTTGAAAGAATAAATGAATGAATGAATGAATGAATGAATGATTGAATGAATGAATGAATGAATGAATGAATGAATGAATGAAAGAATGAATGAATGAATGAATGAATGAATGAATGAATGAATGAATGAATGAATGATTGAATGAATGGATGAATGAATGAATGATTGAATGAATGAATGAATGAATGAATGAATGAATGAATGAATAAATGAATGATTGATTGATTGAATGAATGAATGAATGGATGAATGGATGAATGAATGAATGAATGAATGGATGAATGGATGAATGGATGAATGAATGAATGATTGATTGATTGAATGAATGAATGAATGGATGAATGGATGAATGAATGAATGAATGAATGAATGAATGGATGAATGAATGAATGAATGAATGAATGAATGAATGAATGAATTTGAACTTAGTATTCAACACAATGATAATCACCGTACATGTTTACAAATATGCAGTCACATGGAAAAAGCAGGGGAAATAGGAACCAGAAAATATCGTGAATGCTAGACGAGTCTCGCCCCTTGCAATTCAGGCAGTTACAAACCATTTTCTTATTTTTTTTTACTGTGCAGTAATGTGTTACCATGGTTACTGCACTGCACTGTTTTGCCAAATCATCCTGTTATTTCCAAAATTTAATGAGTTTGACTCCAAAAATTTTGTCAATCAGATCTTTGAAATAACTGCACTAATTTGAATTCACACCATCAAGTAGTGTGCTATTTTGTGATTGTGTTAATTTCTAAACTCAGAAATAGATCACTATTTCATCAAAACATTTGGCTGATGTGAAAAGGCCTGCCTTGCGGTAACAAGATTTTCAAAGGAAAAACCGTCCCAAGCCCCAGACGAAAAGAAGATACCTCTTACTCACCTCTTAATCCACTACCGGTCCCTAAACCCATCAGCAACACGCCCAAAATCACTCTCCAGTTATCTCAATAAAATTGTATGTGAATGTCAACTATTGACTCCAATCCACCAAATCAATAAATAAATTTCCCTCCAAATTCACCTTAGATAGGAGAGAATTGCCCTTCTAAAATTTCCTTGTCTGCTACACTATGCAAGTAATCAAGCACACATGAATACGGTAACTACTAGCCTTCTGCCTCACAATGACATTAAGGGGCATCTTTGCGATTCATGTATGGAAATGCGATGGGAGCAAACAAGCCAACACAACCCACACTGGACACAAAAAGGGAAAATGCAACATTCAATCATAGAACACTCATTGATCCCAGTAGGTCACAAGAAGGAGGTATCATGGTACAGGACGAGACAAACAAACAAACAAACAAACAAACAAACAAACTTACAAACAAACAAACAGACTGACAAATAAACAAACTAAGCACAAAGTCACCGACTTGTGTGTCAATCAAAGATTTAAAATTGCTGAGCAAGGAAATGGTCAATCCAGAATCCTAAAATGATATAATTTTTTTTTTCTACAGTTTCAGAAACCTCTTTATAACCAGTTTCAACTGTTTTCATGTAATATCCCATTCCAATACATATATACAAACTCTAGGCCCTAGAACACACTGATGCAAAGAAAAACAATATTTTGAGGCAAAACAGATTCTTCTGGTCAAAACATGAAGAAATTACATACCAGCAAGCTAAATTAAATGTATGCCTATGCATCAGTAAGTTATGCATATCAAGTAAAAGCAAAAAGTAATTAGAATAAAAAAGACTTATTTTTCAGTTCAAAATCACAATTTCATATTTTGAATAAAAAATCCCCACAAATTCACACAAAATATGCTTAGCCCATCAATAAGTGGCTGCTTCATACACCAGTGGTGGTTGAATTGATAATTCATATAGTCAATATGCACTAAAAGGAATCAAAATGATATTTCTTGTATATATCTATCTATTGACTTATACATTTATTTTGTTTTGTACATTGCAAAACATTCTAAGTGTATCCAAAAGAGACAATACATTCTACTAGGAGTCAGGCTTTCTACAGTGTAGTAGCACAAATCCTGATGCAAAAAATTGTGATCATATAACAATATTCATCAAGTTTCTTTGGAGCTGTCATTTATGATGTCTTCTCTTACATAATGAAAGAATCAAAATGAAGGTTAGTGATATTCTCTCCTAAGCTGTCAAAAAAAGGAGAAAACTAATTACTCTCAGGCTCTGGGTCGTAGTAAATGTGTAAGAAAAAATCAGAAAAAAACTCTCCTATAAGGAATTGGATGGGGCGAAAAGTATGCATGTTGAGTAATAATTCAGAGCAGATGGAATATGTTTCCATGAAGAATGTTCTAAAGAGACTTGTGAGGGGAGATTCTTAACTCTACAATATCGTCAATTGAGTTTGGTGCACTGTTGGTTTCGATCTCAAGTGAGACCTCAAAAAAAAAATGATGTCATGGATTCTTGCAACTATTTGATGGACTCAACAAACTCATAACCGATCAATTCTTATCCTTAGTTTGTTTCGCCAAGGAAGACTTCGTGAGCATGTGTGCAGAATATTTGTCAGGGGAAAGGGGGTGGGTCACGGCCTAATAATATCTTCTCGCCGGAGACAAGTATCTATCTTTTAAATTAGAAAGAAATAAGCTTCCTTGGGAGAGAGGTTCCCAGTGCTTAGCATCCTTGGGTCCATATTACCCTGGCACATTTTTCCCTCCGTCTTTCCCCACGCTAGGGCTTGATTTAACAGCCTCACCAGACGCAGCACGTAATGCAATATGTGGGACTAACAAGCTTCCAAATGGCAAGCGATTTGCCACCCGCTCGCTGGCCAGTGTTGGTATCTTGTTCTGACATGCGCACGCAAAAAGGATAACAGTGATTGCTTAAGTGTGTTTAATCCGCAGCACAGAAAACATGCGTTGCGCGCTGGAGAAAAACATATGCAAGAATTCATGTATGGCATTGGCTAAGATACCGTATGCATCTGCGCTAAGTGGGCCTGAAAAAGTCATTGGTGGCATTCCTTTCTCTTCTTGTTTGATTGTTAAGGGCGCAATAGATTTCGGCTCGGGAGGGCAAGAAAGGGAGATAAACAAAATTTGTTTTAATCCACTTTGTATGAGAAAATTGAATATAACCACCCACAATGGTGTAACAAAAGAAAAACTTCTTTCTCTGAAGGGTCGTCGCTCCTCTTCCTCTGCACTTTATAATCACAAAATTGGGCACTAATTCTTTCTCCCCCATCAGATTGCCCTCTCATCTGAAACTATCAGACTCCAATGACCTTTCCTTGACCTATAGTGAATTTGTAAAATGGTCGACACATACGATTTGTGATAAGAAGTTTATTGTATCAAGTTCCACAATGGTAAAACAATCAAACAAGCACACAAACAAATGAATGCAAACTAGTTCACAGTTTTGCATTGTCTTTCACTATATTTCTGTTTTAGGGTCCAGCTAAAATCTTACAGATGCTTTTTTTTTCGGTCTCCATATAGATTGTGGATGGGACCATGAGGACTTTGCAACTAATATGATATGAGATTCAAAAGGGCACCCTCAAGATGTGGAAGCAGAAATGCACCTGGTTGGCTCATTTCGGATAAAAGGTAGCGGGAGGGGGGGGGGGGGAGGGGAGGGGGAGGTACAATGTACAGCACACGCTAAGAACACCTGAGGGTAAAAAAAAGGAGCACTCAATTGGGATGCTTTGAAATTGAATATGAAAATGGATGCTCTCCAGGCAGAGTTCGCAAAAATTGAGATGTACAAGTGTACATGCTGCTAAAGAGTGATCTGAATCAGAGTTATCTAGAGTAGATGAGAATGTAACCTTACCTAGATGGTAACCCTCGACTTTGGGGGCAGCAAACATCCGTTGTTTCGTCTGATGTAAGCCAATTTCAACTCGGTTGTTCATTATTGATATCAGCAAAAAGCTGAGTACCTTTATTCTCATGGACACTTTAGCTTTCTATTATGTATTCGATGAAATATCCATTCTAATGTAATTTTCTTTTCAAACATTTTTTTTTTAATTTCCACCTTCACTTAGGGACATGACACAAACTGAAGACTTTGATGTTTCAGACATAACCTGTAATGATTTACACGTAAAACAGTTTCAAACAAGACATTTATAAGCAGAGATTACTAGTCTAGAAGCAAGCAAATACAACCTAATATATAGACACACGTATAATCTTAAGGTACATGAAGTTGAACATACATATGACATAATGATTGGAGGGAATGAAACACAAGTTCTACTAAGTCATGCTGGAGAAATCTACCTAAAAGCTAATCTTTATGCTTGTATGAAATAGGTTCCATGGTCTGTAGAAATTAAACTTTCGAGAAACATTCACCTTCCTCTATTGTGTGTGAGAATAAAAGGCACACAGAAATAAGTTGCTAAGAAGTAATACACCGTATATCTCTGATTTATTTTTTGTCACTGTGAGGCTTTGTTTACTCCTATTTTTTTTTTACCTCAAGAAGTAATACACCGTATATCTCTGATTTAATTTTTGTCACTGAGGTTTTGTTTACTCCTATTTTTTTGTTACCTCAGGAAGTAATACACCGTATATCTCTGATTTAATTTTTGTCACCTCAAAAATTTCAGTTTAAAGCCAGAAAACTAGAAAATTTTTCTGCAGTTAAAAAGTGCATGAAAGATGGTACATGCTGTAGCAGAAAAATTTTCTCACATCTAAACATTAAAAAGATAACAACAGACAATACACACAATGACTAACCACAGACTGTGTGCAACAGTTGATGCAAAAAAAAACGCCAACCAAGATGCATTTGTTTTTCCGGTATACTCTCTCTCTCTCTCTCTCGAGGCATTGCCTGTTGATTTGGTTTGTGGGTCTATCTAAATGAAGCATCTACACATAACATACGATGACAAACAGAAAGAAGAGCCATTATATTCAATATTCCTCTAAAGATTATGTATACTTTTATATAGGTTAACCATCTGAAATGCAACTCTTGACTTTGGTTTTTCTAACAAGATTTGCCAGCCTCTATATATCTGTACTTATTGCTCTTAATTTCTCTCTCTCTCTCTATCTCTCTTATTTTCTTCCAAATCCTAATATTTTGCAATAATGAACATTATTACTTTCAAACATAAAAATCATATACTCACTAATGAAGAAAAAAAGTAACCACAACAATCTGCGGTCCCGCTTGTGGCGGGCTTGAATGGCGATATATGTCGGATTTGGCGAGGCAGGAAATCTGCCCCATCTTATTCCTCGGGTTTTTATCACACCGCGCAACCACCTTCTGCTGGTTTTGTTTCATGCAAAGAAATCTATAGATGCAGTTGAATCTTAATAATAATGTAACACCGCATGAATGTGCCTATCTGTACCTATCACTGGAAAGTACACTACTCTATCTTTCCATAATCAGTTTCATAACAAAAAATATAAACATGATCCAATGAAATTTGTTCTTTATAAAGCGATGGCATGTAGTTTATTTCAGAACATGTCTGTACATACTATGTTAATCTTGCAAAAAATAGGGAAAAGCACTATTAGAATTTGGGCAGAAGTATCGAATTGACAAGATTATATCTGTGTACATCTCCCTTTCTCTCTATTTACCTATCTATCTTTCTATCTATTTATGTATCAATCTCTATCCATCCATATACCTACTTACCTACCTATCTTCTTATCTATCTATCTATCTATCTATCTATCTATCTATCTATCTATCTATCTACTTAACTATCTATCTATCCATCTACCTATCTATTTATCTATCTATCCGATCTTTCTACCTAACTACCCATATACCACGAATCTATTTATCTACCTAACTATCTACCTATTCATCTATCTATCTATTTACCTAACTACGTATCTAACAGGTATCAATCAATCAATCAATCTATCTATCTATCTATCTATCTATCTATCTATCTATCTATCTCTATCTATCTATCTATCTATCTATCTATCTATCTATCTATCTATCTATCTATCCATCTATCAATCCATCTATCTATCTGTATTACAATGTATATCTTCTATTGAGAGCTGCACATTTTCTTTCCCATTTACTCCTAAACTCACCAAAGAGATAAATGGTGTGTGTATGACATGCACACCTGAACAGTACATGGCACTTCCCTCTCTTCTCTTTCACAATTTACAGCTGGTTGTAAACCTTGTGTCTACGAATTTCAGGTATACACATTCATTTATATCTAAATTGTAACCATCCTTTGCTTCTCCACAGTTTGGGGGGGGGGGGGGGGGAGGGGAAACAGCCTTCTGAATGCTGTGGGCTTAGGCAAAGTCAGTACAAGAAAATGATTCAAAGAAATAGAGGAGAAAAACAAATCACACCTTGTTTTTATGTAGAAACTCCTGGAAAGAGTGACCTTGTAGGTCAAAATAAAAGCAATCTTTTACGTGAAATAAAATAAAACCTATAAATACAGTGAGTGTTAATAAAACAAACGAATGAAGTGAAAAATAGCAAAAAAGCCATGCTGCAATCACCTCGATGGACTCTTTGTTGCTGATTGTTCAGATTGCCTCAAAAGAAAATAAAGAGAAAAAAAAAGAAAAGCAGTTGGCACCTTTAGTAAGGATTTCCCCTTCGTCTTCCCTGTCAATAGACACATCTGGTCCGTTAGGTTGCTCATTTGCCGCCTTTCTTGTGGCTAACAGACAACACTTGTGCAAGCAAATCCGATTCTCCAGAGGTGTTAATCGGCGGAGCAAAAGATGCAGGGGAAGAAGGAGAGGGGAGCGGGCGGGGCGGCCCCAGAACATGGGCTGGAAGTAGAATAGGGACAATGGCGCACGTGATGAGAATAGTAAAAAGGGTGCGAAAGGAGAGGAGGAAGGAGATAGCCAGATAGATAAACAAATTCATAAATAGACAGATAGAAGGAGATAGAGATAGAGAGAGTGTAGTGGGGGGGGGGGAGGGGGGAGAGGGAGGGATAGGTCATTGGATAAAAATGACAGCAGGAAGAAGAGGTGGTAATGTGATCAGAGATGTGGTAGGTTTAGTGTGGAGAAGAGAAAGTGTGAGAAGACTGCATGGGGTGCAGGTAGGCAGGTACATGTGTTTGTGTGTATGTATATGTGTGGGTGGGCAGGGTTCATCATGATGCAATGACATGAGATGGTGATGATGATGACGATGATGATGATGATGATGATGATGATGATGATAGTGATGATGACGGTGATGATGCTGATGATGATGAAGATGTCAATGTTAATGATAGTGATAGTGATGGACGATAATGGTGATGGTGATGGACTAGAAGAAAAAAGTGTTCTTCACTGAAACGATGGTGATGGTGATGGTGATGATGATGGTGATGGATGATGGTGATGATGATGATGATGATGCTGCTGCTGATGATGATGATGATGGAGAGGGATGGGGAATAAGAAGTCTTAAGGGCGTTTTTAAGATATGCATGGTCCCTAGGATGAGAACAGAGAGGGAACATTACGGAAGTGTCAGCCATGTTTTATCATCTCTTACAAATCTACGCCATGATGATGACAGAGATTGAAATCACAGTGGTTGCTAGGACAACCGCGGTTGTCACAGACAATCAATAAACAGTAGAACAGTTTCATGTAATTCTTGTGCTTTTTGAAAGTGCTTTAGCACATGTTGTTTTTTGTTTGGAGATTAGCATATCATGTCACGTTGGGAAAAACTGTTGGGCAAAATGAACAAAATCTTACCCGTGTTATTCGCCACCACAAGCATAATCCTTCCAATTCACTATTTCATAATTTATGATTCTGTCACTGGAAGTATCATTATAGCATTATGTTACTGATGACAATAAAAGAATAGCACTTAATTTCCATCATGATTGTGCATCATCTAAACATTCAGTGTAATATTTCCACTGCCATCATTATCATCATCATCAACATCCCCTTGAACATCATCTTCCTAAAGACAAGCTCCATTAAGATTACTACAGTATTTATTACCATCATGCAAAGACACACACAAAAAATCACCATCTTCTTGCCCACTATTATTTCAGTTAAGAGCACTTTTTTCTTCTAGTCCATCACCATCACAACCATCATCCATTACCATCATTAACATTGGCATCTTCATAATCATCATCATCATCACCATCATCATATCACCATCATATCACCATCACCATCACCATCACCATCACCATCACCATCACCATCATTAACACTGACATCTTCATCATCATCACCACCATCACCATCACCACCACCATCATCATCATCACCATCATCATCCATCACCATCACCATCACCATCACCATCATCATCACCATCACCATCACCATCATTAACATTGACATCTTCATCATCATCATAATCACCACCATCATCACCATCATCACCATCATCACCATCATCATCATTATCCATCACCATCATTAACACCGATATCTTTATCATCATCACCATCACCATCTTCATCCATCACCATCATTAACATTGACATCTTCATCATCATCGTCATCAGCAGTAGCATCATCAGCATCGTCATCCTGCTCTTTTTCACTGGCAGAAACAGCATTAGCAATAACATCATTTGGTCTGGATAAAAAAAAAAAAATTAAAAAGAAAAAGGATTCTTGCAAAGGAGATTTTGACACCGTCTCATCACCAAGGTGCGGCTGGAACGTGTTTTCACGATGAAAAGAGAATGAACGTTCGCCTCAAGCACCAGACGTGTCCACAATAGAACAATTTAGGGTGTCATGGCCATTACAAGACGCTGCCGTTCAGGAAGGGACCACTGCGTGATTTCTGAATAACTTAATTGTGCAGCGGGAGCAAAGGGATACGGTAAAAGGGTATTGGGGAGAAAAGTGATAAACACATGGATAAAAGGAAGAGAGAGAAAGGGACACAGAAGAAGGAAATAACATCAAGTGTCTGGCAAATGTCATGTCATGCAGCCACCTTTATTTTCATACCCTCATGCCACTCGCTGAAAAGCAAGCTTTTGTTCCTTTTGAAAGGCTGAATTTTCCCCCGAGTAGAATGGGCCCTTTGTGATCCCTGATTAAATGGTGTCAGGTCCTTGCCGGATCGTGTCAGCTCTTGCCAACAACAACAACAAATTAAAAGAAAATAACCAAGAGAGAGAGAGAAAAAAAAAAGAGAAAGAAAAGAAAGCAAAAATGTTTGCATTATTCTGGCCTGGATGAAAGCATGCCTTATTACACTCTTTGCGTCAGCTTTCCAGCCGAGCACTTCTCTTCAAAGAAATTACCTGTCACATCCATATATTTTCTCTCTCTTTTTTATTTTGTCAGACAGGAAATCAAATGGGAAAGAAGCCTTTTCACTCAGTTCATTTAAAAACAAACAATACCTGACATATGCACAAGAAAGCACGGAGGAAAAGATACGAAAAATCAGCTGCCAACGACAAGCCAACAGTAGTTCATATGCAATCCCTGTTCTGCTGGATTTGATGGGGACCTTGCAAGATTCAAAATGAAAAGAACACAGAAGCTACTTTGATTTGTGACAGTGGAGAAGGTGCACATAAATGTTCATTTGAGGAGCACAGTGGATTTGCCACCAAAACAAGTCGATAGGAACATACCCCCCCCCCCCCCAACACACACACATACACATATTATAGAATAAACTAAAAACAGGCACCAAAATGCTCTGCTCTTTTTCAGGAGACTATAAACTAACAGCACAAATGAAGCAATTTCATTATTAAATACTTGATATTATCCCATAATGTGAATACTTTGCATGCTGACATCAATAGCCACATTCAAAAGGCCCAATTGCCAAGGCAACACAAAGAAGCACTTTGCATACTGCCTTATGATTTATCATCCCTTTTTGCTACCTCATTTTCAGCCACAAAAATTAAAAAAAAAAATGTCTCATTATTCCAGTTTGTTCTCTTGGCATGGGAGAAGATATGTGTAAAAAATGGAAATGCAATTTTCACATCCTACCAACAATTGAAGATAATGTTAGCTGAAGAAAAGGAGATGAAGGATTATTAACAGAAAGACATGGGATAGGAACATAAGAAGTAAAGCCTACCACTGAAATCCATGGAATACATGAAATGTTCATTTTTTTTTTCTTCTTTTAAAACAAAATTTTCTCCTGGAGAATATTCTGAGGAAAATCAAAATTTTGCCATCATGATTTTGTCTTGATATCAGAGGATCAGTTTGCTAATGGAATATTTGCAGGAATTATTACAGAATTGTAAATTCAAAGCAACAATTCAACACTGGGAACAATGATTAAAAAAATGTTTGAATTATCACATTTAATACATAGCTATAGTTCAGTTGTATCACAAAACACCCTACCACCCCAAAATTTTGCAATAAATCCCACAAATATAAGGAGATATCACTAATTTTTCAATACACTATCTGGTGACAGCATTTAATAGAACTATTGTTCATATTTTGTATATCTTGTCACAATACCCGTTTGGTTACTTTTATTCCCAACTCATATCTTAAAACTAATTTGAAGCACAAAAATTTTTTTTTTCATCTGCAAATGTTAGCAAGGGTTTTAACCCGTTGAGGACGGGCTGATTTTCCTACCACACGCATTTCCCATAGACTCCTGCCCCGAGTATACTCGGGACTCATCCTCAACGGGTTAAAGTATCATGAGCCCAATATTTCAGAATCATATTCCTTCCAATTAGTGTTCCTAGGCCAGATATGGAAGAGGTAAAATATCAGAGTACATTTTCAGAGTGTACTCTGGTGGTAAACAACCAAATGTGGCAAACAAAACCAGGTATAAACAGCTCTGACAGCACCTGATAAGCAATTAGACTAATCCTCTTATTTCCGCACCCCATTTTGTCCCAACATATCATGGTGGAAATTTTCAGTGGAATCATTTTCTTTGACGAATGATATCACAGCTCATGCACACTCATGCTGTGGAGTAAAGGCATTGCTTTTATTTTCGATCAAAGCTGATAGTGGATTTTCCCCCTGTTTTGAGTCAACTACGACAACAAAATGAGATCAAGACAATACTTGAAGAGATACTATACGAGACCTGCTCTCTGCTCGCATTCTGATGCCCGGCGTTATTGAATAGAGACAGGATGGCAGACAAAATACCGGCCGTAATTAGGGGGGTGCCAAAAGGCGTCAGGCTGGCACCTCGGACAACGCCACCTGCCACTTGCCCCACTGAGCATCTGACACCAGAGGTGGGGGAGCAGTCACCCCAGGTAGAACAATGAGCGCCGAGGGTCAGAGAGATTGCGAGGTGGTGCAGACCCCCGCGGATTGCATTTTCGAGGTGTGCGCCGTTGTCGGGAAGGATGATGAAGAGGAGGTTGAGGTGGACTAGGAGAAGGAGGAGGAGGGAGGAGGAGGAGGTACATGGGGAGGTGGTGGTGGAGGAGGACGAGTAGGATGAGGAAGAGGATGAGGAGGAAGAGGAGAATGAAGAGGAGGAGAAGCAAAGAGGAAGAAAAAGAGGAGGAGAGAGGAGGAGGACGAGGAGGAGGAGGAGATGGAGGTGGATGTAGAGTAGGTGGAGGTGGGAGAGGAGGGGATGAGGATTAGGAGGTGGATGAGGAAGGCGAGGAGGAAGTGGGGGAGAAAAAGGAGAAAGAAGAGGATGAGGAAGAGGAGGTGGAAGAGGAGGAGGAGGAGGAGGGGAGGAGGAGGGGAGGAGGAGGGGGAGAGGGAGGAGGATGCAGAGGTGGAGGAGGAGGAAGAGGAGAAGGATGAAGAAGAGGAACAAGAGAAACAAGGGGAGGAAAAAGAGGAAGAGGAGGAAGGGGAGGAGAAGGAGAGGAGAGGAAGAGGAGGGGAAGAGGAGAAGAAAGTGGATGAGGAAGAGGAGGAAGAGGAGGAAGAGGAGGAAGAGGTTGATGAGGATGAGGAGGATGAGGAGGAGAAGGAGGAAGGAGAGGAAGGAGTTGAGGATGAGGGAGTGGGGGAAGAGGAAGGAGGAGGAGGAGTAGGAGGAGGAAGAAGAGGAGGAGAAGGAGACCATCTACCTTGATGGAGATGTATTCATAACAGCACATAATATTATCATTGATGTCCTTATGCAAACAAGATTATCCCGTGTCTCCTCTGTGTGGGATTAGGAATATTGAGGGGTGGGATATTGTTTGCCAAAAAAAAAAAATTAAGGTTAATGGACTTAGAAGGGACAGAAGACAGACAATCATGGACTGGAGAATTTACGGTGTCTGTCTGTGACGCGATTTTGACGATGCACAACTAAGGTATTCCTTTTGTCTGGAATTTGGAGCACTGGGGATAAGATCTTGAAAGAGAACAGGATAAATACATTGGAGAAGAGAGGACAAGCATACGACTAGCAGAGAATGGGACTATTGCACTGAACAACTCTACCTGAAAACTGCCCTAATTTCTTGTCCAAGTTAGCAAGTCTACCTCTCTTGTACTAGGCTCCCTAGCATTCTGCTACACCGACTCACTCCTGGAAAAAAAAAGTATTTTCTGCTTCATCAAATGTTGCCAATATTACTATCTTTTATGCATACATCAAACCTTTAGTACTAGGCTCCCTAGTATTTTGTTACACTGACCCACTCCTCAAAAACAGAAGAAGTATATTTTGCCTCATCAAATGTAACAGATATTACTAACTTTGACACAAATGTCACACTTTGACCCTGATTTGATAAAAGGATGTGTTTCATAACTTGAGTTTTTTTTTACTGTAGCTTCCATTAAAAAAAAAAAGTGACTTGCATACACAATGTAGTCATGCAGCGATTCCTGCACTAACTCTCACAAAGGGAACATAGAATCAGAAAAGCCCAAGAAATACCCTGGTAACCTTCAAACTGAGTGAGTAAAGAGTGGAATGAATTGCTCACAAATGTGTCAGCTTTTTACTAAAGCAGCAAATTCTATCTTCTGTCAGCTTACGCAAAACAGAGTAAAATAGCATCAACCACACACACAACCACACGAGAAAAAGCCGTCCCCTAAACCTTGAATGAATGACGAAAATGTCCATGATAATCACAAACAAACAGCATCAACGAAGTAGGAAGAATGGCGAAGCCAAACCATAGAAAAGAAAAAGAGATTTAAAAGGGAGAGAAAGGGAAGCAAAAGAGAGGAAAAAACACAAGACTAAGAAATCAGAGGAGAGAGTGCAACTTCTCACGTTGGGCGCAGGAATCGGAAAAGAGGCGACAGTGCAGAAGTGAGCGACATTCTGAGCAGCCTGTGTGTGAGGTGTTGCGGGGGGAAAAAAGCAACTCAAAACAAAAAACCTCCACAAAGCCAGCTGATTGTCGTACTTTGATTCATCGTCGGTCTAATTGAAACATCAGAGGCTACGGCTCTCGGATAGTCGGCCTTCAAACGATAATGCCCGCTTCACTGGCGGAAGGATTCGGTCTTAGTCCACATAATGCTGATTCGTGAGCTGGACTTCACGGCTAAACATCTTTTTTTTTTTCAAATGCTCCCTTAGAAAGAAAAGAAAAATTGAGAAGAGAAGGAAGGAGAGAGCTAGAGAAAGAGAGGACTTAATCAAGAATTCTTTTCATATTTTATTCATATTTTGCTCTGATAGAAATAGAAAGTATTATCAAGTATTAAATTGTCAGCGGAGATTACATGGAATAAGTTGGAGGTTTTATGTGGCTCAGCAGATGAAGTATTCCTTTTTTTTAATAGAATGCATTGACAGAAAGCTCTTTATCCTCAAATTCTTTGGCTATAATGCCTTTCCCCTGATTGCACTGACGGCATGTGGGAAAGTTAACACTAATAATGAAATGAAATTTCGGTGGTTTCTCATCTCCGAATCAGTCCTTGAAATAGCTGGAGAGTACTATCAGACCAAAACGACTCATCTATCCATTCAAATTCAGTCTCAGTCTCAGGCTAGATGGCAACCCTTCAGTCAACTGCTTGAAAGATAATTTTGCCGGCCTTATGCCTAAAGGGCCTCAAAGAACTTCCACTGTTATGCCAAAAAGGCACTTATAGTGTACAAAGTCTATGGCGTTAAGGGCCTTTTGGCATAACAGTGGAAGTGGTTTAAGGCCCTTTTGGCATAAGACTGATGATTTTCCCTGAAATAGGTGCCATGTAGATGTCCTTTGCACATTTCATTTTGTTGGATTATCTATTCATTTATTTATTTATTTAATCAAAGCAAAATAAAATGAGTTAATCATAAAGAAATTAATTTAACCTATTGTGTATTTGTTGAATTTCTTGTGTGCAAAATATCCAAAGAAACAATTGGTTGTCATGAAATTAGTACAAAAAAAAATTACTATACATATCATCATCACTGCTTTGATGCTGGTTTTCTCATCATAAATCATGCAACAGCACTTTAAAGTCCTCTGGTTAGCGGCTAAATTATCCCTCTCCAAAAGTTACTGAAAAAGCCCAGATTATTTCGGATTTTCCCACACTAGCCATGTTTCGAAATCAACTATTGAAAGATAAAAGAGTTATTTTGACAAATATACCATTAGCCATTGGTTGCATAGACATGGTGTGCGTTGTTTTTTTCCCCTTCTTTTTTCCAACTATCATAGCGCCCTCTTGTGGCCAGAGAGAAGACTGCTTTGCAATCTGCCTATTAAATGGATACATATAAAATCATATATCAATTATCTACATACACACCTACCTATGTATCTACATCCATCAAACCATCTGTCTATCTATCTATCTATCTATCTATCTATCTATCTATCTATCTATATTATATAGAAACAATTGTTAGATAAACTGGAAACTGAGTGTGATTTATGAGATCGATAATAGATTCTTTCTTTTCCTTTTACTGTACTCTTCATATTTTCTATTTTAAGCATGATTTTGATTGACAATGTTTCTTTGTAAATCAAACCTGTGTTACTTTATTTAGAGGATCACTACGAACAAGCCTCTATTATGTGCTTTTGGTGATTCTTCCACTTTCATTTGTACATTCTGTATTTTTCTTTTTGTGTATGTGTGTGTGTGTGTGTGTATGACCAACGTTGTTGTTGTTTTAATGCATGATAAGGAAATAAACTCATTTCAATTCAATTCAATCATATTATATTCAATATCAATATCTAAATCTATCTGTTCTTGTGTTTGTGTATGTGTGCGTGTGTGCCAATAGTATTATCTTTGTTTATTGGAAATGTAACAAAGATCATCTCAGAAAGAATTTGCTCTAAAACTACTCTGCAACATCTCTGTGACTTCAGTGCATGTTGGGATGGGTTCACACGAATACAATTATCACTCCAGTTGAAATCAGGATGAGCCTCAAAATAAATTGGTCTACCTATCTTCCATTTGTGCACCTTACACACTGAATAGGGAAGACACCACACTGTCATACCATATCTCACTGATATGATCTGTGGGTAGAGAGACATGTTGTATAATAAACAAATAATGAAAGTTAATGAGTGCCATGGACAGAATATTTCATGAGGCGAAGATGAAATGATCCATTCAATGAGGCGCATTTCATCTTTTACCAAATGAAATATTCTGTCCATTGCACAAATGAAAAGCATTCATTATTTGTTTTATATATAACACCTGTCTGTTAACTCGTTCCATACGGGAACCTGGTGGCCTGTGTATTAAGTCTATGAGGATTTCAGAATTTAGCATGGAACAGGTTAATATGCTTGATCACATGGACACCGCAAATGCAAGCATTTTATGTACACAGTGTGCCGAGATACTCTCCGCATGCATGCAATGGAGCACATCGCATGGATCAAAAACTGCACGCTATTTAAATGGAGCCACAATTGCGCAAATATTATTATCTATTTACCTGTTCTATAAAGTACCATATTTTCTCCTTCCCCCAATACATAAGATACCACACTCATTATTTATTTAATAACTTCCTTTAGAATCATCAAATTTGACATTTCTTGAACATTAAGTCTCTAAGGATGGCTTCAATAGATTAGAAATAAAGGTCACATTCAGATCTACCTCTATTATCAGACTTGATATTAAAATTGATTTTCCAATGCAAAAAAAAAAGGGAAGACAAATCTTATAACAAAACAAAACAGAACCCCAACCTAAAAAATTAATACTTCTGACATGAGCATTTAGACTAGAATGGGACATTGCTTTCAACAATAGAACAAGGGCCAGGGGGTTAAACAGTGGTGTGTTACATTGCTAAATAGATCATAAAGCTAATCCCATCCAGTGGAATAACAAGCCACCCTTTGGGCACCCTAGGTGACCCCCACAACCCTCCCCCTTTCACTCCCCCACCTCCCCTTTTATCTCCCCTTACCGATAGCCACCGGCCATCACGTCATACCCTCCTCCTCACCCCTTTTTTCTTCTCTCTCTTTTTTTTTTGGTCATGGCTACAGTTTTACCTCACCCCTCTGGCACTCCAAAGAGATTGGATGCTATAAGATAGAAAGACAGAGGCGGGGCGGAGTTTTTTTGGGGCGACACGTGCCCAGCACTCTGTTCAACGCTGGCGCTCCTTGCAATGCCTATGCCCATCCCCATCCCCCCCCCCCCCCCACCCCAACAACAACAACAAAAAATTGGAAGAGTCACCGACCCTCCAGGATGGATTGCGATTGATTTTTATTGTGCCGAGCAGGTCCGTGTATTTTTTAGGGGTGTAATTCTCCCCTTATTCAATCACATAAATCCAATACTCGGTGTGGCTCGCAGGCATGCGCCTTCGTATTCGCGTGATGGAAAGGTGTCTGGCATAAATGACTCCCGAGTTTAACCTGCTCGCTCATGTCACAATTTCTATTCCTTTTTCTTCTTCTTCTTTTTTTTTTGTAGGCAATCCTGCCATGCATCGTGTAAATTGGTGGTTTCCTTTTTTTCCCCCTTGCCCCCTTTTTGAGGCAATCACTTTAAGTCGTAACATAATACAAGATCAACAAACCAGCACTGTCCAATGTTAGTAAGACACTTTAAGCAATGGGGGGGGGGGGGGGGGGGTCAGTGTTTGGTTTTGAAGATTAAGTCGTCTTCATAACATCCTGCTATTAATGTCAATTTGTTGTAAGTGCACAGCATAAAAACATTTAATACAAACAGTGTTTGTGTAGCAGCATGGCATGAAAACAGGCTAAGTATCAGTTGATTTTTGCAATTTTCTTCATATTCTGTGTGAAAGTCAACATTTCAAAACCTCAGTCAGAGCTTTTACAGTATTTTTTTTTTAATGTGAAAAAAGAAACAATGCAGACACGATTCACTTAACCTATCACACACACACACAAACCAGACAGGTCTCTCAAAGTGTCTATGGGAATTTCATAATCTCAAAGAGGAAACATGTAAAATTAATCTTGCATATTTTTAAGATGCCTTCTTCAAGTGACACACACACAAACTGGTTAGCAATACAGTGGCAAAAAACAAACAAACAAACAAACAAACAAGCAAACAAACAAAAAACAAAATTAGAGAAATGGACAAAGAAAGAAAGAAACGAAATATAGATAAAGATTAAAGGAACGATAAGAAAGAAACATGCTTAATGTGCATGTAACTGTGATATGGTAGAAGGTTTGGGTATACAATGCATAGACATAGAGTCTCAGATTTCAGGACCAATGTGCACCATCTTCAGGCATTGGGGAGAGGAGTTCTTGTCTTACACTCGTGAATTTGACTCAAACCTGTCTATAGTGGCCACCCATGGGAGACGAAACAAATGGCAATTATAGACAGGTGGCCGCTATAGACAGGTTCTTTAACACGCTTTTTCTCTTGGAGAGGATTGTTTTTAGTGGTCGTATTAGGCAGGTGGCTGCTATTATAGACATGTGGTCACTATTAGACAGGTTTAGTGTACTAAAGTGGGCAGATTAAATTCCATGTTCATTATTAATTTCACTTAGAGGAGGCTGAAATGAGACTAGTTACGTCAAGATGCAGTGGACACGTTCATTCTAGATGGACTCACTCCACTCTTGACCACCAACAACCTAATTGGAGCTGCAATGAAAATATATCACCCTGCATTACAAAACCAAGAAAAAGTCACCAGAAATGGATTTTCGTTTAGAGCAGATTCCAAAAAAGCAGACTTTAAGCTTTGAAATGATGCACTGTATAACTCAATTCAAATTGACTCTCCTAACCTATCTTCATATTGGAAAGACAACACACTTGGGAAAAGTGTGTACTGAGAAAAGAGGCTCTGAAGAATAGGGTCTATTTTACAGAATGCCTTTAAGTACTTAAGAAATATATTTATTAAGTACTTAAAGGCATAATTCACCATATGCAGATGAAACAAAAACCCAGCATAACTGCTTTAAAATACAAAATGTAGTTCTAAAATGTGAGTTAGGGATAGAAACAACCACTATAAAAATATGAATTGGTAAAATCAATGTAAAGTATTGTTGAATATACAAAATGTGAACAATAGTTCTAATAAATATTTCCAGACTAATTTACAGTTACGGTTTATTGAGAAAAATACAGATATCTCCTTATATTTTAGACTTTATTGTGAAAATTTTATGTGGTAGGATGTTTTGTCATACAACAGACCCACACATACATTATGTATGCATCAAATGTGATATCTTGAACATTTTTTTAAATCACTGCTCCCAAAGGTAAACTGGACCTTTAACCATCAACAACCTACTTGAAGCTGCAGTTAAAACATTACTCAGCATACATGGTAACCATTTCATATAGAGAGGACCTGAAAACCATGACAATTTCCTTGCTAACGCAGAGTACAAAAACAAGAAAAACATACAGGCCTGAATTCATGAAGGTGGTAAAATTGAAACCATGGTTTAAACCATGGACAATTTGTAAGGAGCATCAAGTGTCGCATGGCCTATTTTGTTATGAAATCAGTAATTTCGTCGATGAAATGATCATTGCACAGACAAAATGTTCATTTCGTTGATGAAATGACTGATTTCGTAATGAAATAGGCCATGCGACACTTGGTGCTCCTTACAAATTGTCCATGGTTTAAACTATGGTTTCAATTGTACCACTTTCATGAATTCGGGCCATAAAGATTTGGGGCTTGCAAAATCCCTTAGTTATATAAGGGTTTTGTTACATCCCACCTCTCTATAAAAAGTTTCCACTATATTTCAAAGATTATCATTGATTTGTCTATTTCAGAACGAGAATATTTGGTTGACGCAAATAATTTTTCGTTACAGGTTTGTATTATATGATGAGTGAACAGATGAACCTGTGTATTCATTTGCTTAATCTTTGTCGGCTTGTCCACCTATCAGTCTATTCAATTCAATGCAATTCAAATCATTTATTTGCATCACTTTCAATCAATCAATCAATCAATCAATCAATCAATCAATCAATCAATCAATCAATCAATCAATCAATCAAACAATCCATCTATTCATCCATCCATCCATCAATCAATCAATCAATGCATCTTGTTCAAAGGGGTAAGATCTCCATTGATTTCAATGCTTGTAATCAGGGAGGCCCTGAAAACATATAAAGTGTTACACAAGAGAGCTACAAGTTGTCACAAAATACAGAAATGAGTTTCACACACACACACACACACACACACACACACACACACACACACACACACACAAATAAAGAGAGGTGCTGAAGGTTCAACAAAGATTTCATGTTTGATGGTTGAATATCAATTCATGAAAAATGTAATATAAATTTTGCGGGGTGTGTATATACTGTGTGCTAAACAGAAATGCCACTATGCCACTATATCCAATAGTTCTGAAGTGGTAGGTAAACATTGGTTTTGTTGGATCATATTATATGACACATGAAGGCAAATGAGAAAGAGGAGTTCAGGTGGAGGGTTAGTCGCTGAAAAAAGCAAAGGACATTACCGTAGATTGAATGATTTAAGAGTGGGCTGGTTGGATAATACAGAACACATCATTTCAGCAATGTTTCTTCTCTCTTTTTTTTTTCATTCCTTCTTTTTGCGGCGCAATGTACAAAATACAAATGAAACATTTGAGAGTGTTTTATGACTCGTCATGGCATGTGTTGCATTCACTTGAAAAGTTTTAGATTATTCCCTCACAAAAAAACTTTTAACACAGACCTTTCTGGGCATATAATGAGATCAGCTTTAATGGAACTACCAACACACACACACACACACACACACACACACACACAAGAAATGATATACTCGCCAGCAAATTGCTTAATGGATAAAATGCAGCCGACCCATCACTTGCTCGTAGGGAAATTGACCAGAAATT
The DNA here is from genome assembly GCF_040938485.1 of Diadema antillarum. Classification (NCBI taxonomy): domain Eukaryota; kingdom Metazoa; phylum Echinodermata; class Echinoidea; order Diadematoida; family Diadematidae; genus Diadema; species Diadema antillarum. The sequence continues at coordinate 218,905 of NW_027271807.1, read as the reverse complement.
GAGTTGTATCATTTTAAACGAGAAAATACGATAAGAATTCTCTGAAGACACAGTATCTCATTCTCTGGACAGTAAGAAGGAAATATATTTTGCACACAGACAGAAAGAGAGAATGAGCAAACACAAATGGAAAAAAAAAATGATAATCCTCTGACGAACTTTGCTGGGATGGGCCAGTAGGTAAATTCAAAATCACGACCAAAAAATGCCTGATTGATTCGCAAGAGATATTGATTGAACAGCAAACTCAAGGACCGCGAGAAAATACCTTTCAATATCACACAAACACACAATTACGAGGAGGGCACATAACTCCCCTGATACGAAACAGCAGATTAAAATAAGAGATAAATGGTCTGGACTTTTTTTTTCAAATATTTGTTCCCTCTTAGACAAGCTGCCGGGGTGGGGGTGGGGGGTGGGTCAGTTTCAAGCAGACACACATTATTGGAAGTCCATCAAGGAAACAACAACAACAAAAATCACTCTCCGCCCAACGTCACTTTTGGCGATTCACTCCGGACTGTCGATCACTTACGTTTCTCAAGGCGCACACAATTACGTTGATTACAGCCAGGATTAATATATTTACTGGCTTGGAGGGGGGAACTTGGAGTAATGAGGGGAGATGAGAGAAAAAAAAGTGGATGTGGACATGATGTTCTTGCTGTAAAAGGATAATAAAAAGAGAGATGTGAAGTATATAAAGAGCGAGAGAGAGAGAGATAGTTAGAGAATATGAGAGATGGTGGGGGAGAGAAGAATAACACCATGATGAAAATAATACCAACAAGACAAGCTCTTATCAATTTTTGTTTTGGGGATGCGTTTGCGGAGGTGTATTGTGACTCTAATACATCTTTATTGATATGGAAAATAAGTTATTGGTGAGGGTGTTACTGATACCGGGCAGAAGGGACCTAATCAAATAAGATGGAGGGGGAAAGAAATCAAGTAATATGAGGCCCCTCTTAGTTGGGAGTGTGGAAGAACGAGAGGGAGGGAGGGGGAGGAGGAAGAGAAGGAGGAGGAGGAGGAGGATATTGGCAAATGCTGGAATGGGTGGAAGTGGCCGGCCAGACATTAGTCAAGAGTCAAAAATTCTGAATTCTTGGTGCCACTGCATGTCCAACTCTCCGTCACCACCACCACTACCACTACCAGTATCCATGGCAGGTTGGTGCGTTTTGACTCTGGAGAGACTGCATCAGTGGAGCATTTGACTCCACCGGGGGTTAACGGTCGTTTGGACACACCCATGAAAACTGATGCTCTAGACAGACGGCACTGCTGATCTGATGATGGCCAGTTCTTCTCAGAAAGGGAGAGGGTAGGAAAAAATTGAGGAAGTCATAGAGAACTAATGGCAATACAAAAGTTGTAAGGCATGCGTCTTTAAAGGAAAGATACACACTTCTTTCTTTTCTCATTTTCAAAGCAATACAAAAATGTAACACATGTGTTTTTAAAGGAAAGATACACATTTCTTTGTTTTTCTCATTTTCAAAGCAATACAAAAGTTGTAAGGCATGTATCTTTCAAGGAAAGATACACATTTTTTCCTAGTTTTCAAAGCAGCTCATAAAGAGAACAAAATGGTAAAAAAGATTGGTAAGGGGAAAATCTGTTTCTATTTTCTGTCTGTCTAAATGATGAAAAAACAATATTCATAGGATGTTTTACGACAAGACCTGGGGGGAGGGAGAGAGTAAATCTTCTATATTCTGCCCATGGCTGATATATCCACTGCTTTTTCTCACTGTAAATGATTTATTTAAAAAGTCAGCTATGGAATAAGATGCAAATGAATGTTATGGAGCACAAAAGCACAAAGAGCATCAATACTAACAAAGGATATCTTGTGACCCTAGAGAATCCTTTTACCATCTCTTTATCAGTGGTGAAATAAAGACTGTTTGCAACATAAACTCTACAACAATTGTCTGAAATATCTTGTCCTAGTTCTCTTTATCCTCTTCCCTTTCTTGCTGTCATGAATTGCAAAATGACAACTGTGTATTTTGCTCATCCTATCATCGGCTGAGAACCAGAAGGGCTTTACTGCAATGTTGGGGTTATTGAATTATTGGTATCATGTTGCAGAGCTCGAGCTCCTCTACATAATGATGTCAATTCTAAATCATTTTCATTTTCAGTAACATGTTAAACCTCTATTTAGAGCAATGTTTCTTATTCTTATAAATCTACCCACTTTTGACTAAATAAAACTTTTCATTTTGAGAAAATTGATTGTTTCGTTTTTATTTACCCTCGAATCTTAGAACGCAATAGTGCCCTTCTGCTTCTAAGCTGATGATGTGTCGTGACTTCTAAGCATACTGATCTACCTGGGAATTCATGAAAAAACAGTAATGCCATAATGGTTATGTTGATCATGAGCCATGTTTTTTTTTTTAATACCTTTGTTTAATGTACTTTTAAATGGAAATACATTGCCAAGACACCAGGCACAGCCATATTTCCAGGCATACATCAATAATCTGTTAATCCCGTCTCGACTAATTTCATCATCACCTATCCTAGCAGGCAAATGGAGAGGGGCAAAGATTAGGAAGAATGTGCATCCAAACGATGATCATAGAAAGAGGAAGGGGGCGGGAGAGATGGAGAGAGATGAAAAAAAAAGACAGAAAAATGGGCAACATTGCCCGGGGTTCCGAAATTGTATACGCTTTATCCAGGTTATAAAGGAGCTCAATGAAATCGAGTTAAAGAATCAGCCCCTGAGAAAGGGGGTGGAACTGACACCCCTGCTTCCGTGCAATTCACTGATTTGATTGTCGTGGCCACTGTACGAGATTACAACAAAGGGAACCTTGAATGGTGATCAGGGCAAGCGTTCTTTAGCTCCCGGATAATTTGATTACATCATTTTTCGGGAGATAAAAACAGAGAAAAGAGGGAATGGAAAGAAAGAGAGAGAGAGAGGGAGATAGAAAAGTGAAAGACCATTTTTTTCCCCGCTACCCCCGTCAATTTTACTGGCAAGGTGCTCATCCCAGGCGTTACTCTTGCAAACTACGGGGATGTGTTTCCATTAATATCTGCTTTATCTCTCATATAAGAGTGTGACGGTGTGTGTCAAGTTGTTGTGGGGGGGGGGGGGGGAGGGGGACAGGGGAGGGGTGGGGTAAAGCGGGAAGAAGCGGATCATATTGAATTAGATAGATTAGGCCTCGGTGTGATTATTCCGGCAGCTTTTGCTACCGGACGACTTTTATTCTGTCCCTTCATCCCCCCCCCCCCCCATCTTACATCCTCCTTTTTTTTCTTTGATGTCCTTTTTTTTTTCTCCTCCTCCTCCTTCATCACTTTTGAGATTCGAGGGATGAGATCACGGGTTGAATGGTAAGTAGCAGAGAGAGAGAGAGAGAGAGAGAGAGTGAAAGAGAGAATTGTGCTTAAATGCATTACTCCCGAAAATTCAATTTTGGTGGTGTGGAAGACTTTATGGAGGAAACATAGCTACTGTTCTTCTTCCCATATGCTTTTGTTTCTTTTTCCCTTCCACTTCTCTGTACACTTTCTCTTCCTCAACTAACCCCTCCTATCTCACAGACTATCATCAAAGGCCATTAAAGGGGCATTCCAAACGATTTTCATAATTTCACATCATGTACTGTACGAGCTGAAATTTTCGCGTACAGATATTTTCGCAAATTGCTACTTGGAGGACATTTTAAAGTGTTGTTAATTTCGTGGTTGGAAGGGTCTACCTGAACTTAGTTATTCGTGCGATGTTATTTTCGCATGTTGTTATTTTCGCGGTTCAAAGGCGATTCGCAAAATTTGCGAAAATAAAACCACCGCGAAAATTTCAACTTGTACAGGAGTACATAAATCAACAGCTCCATATAAAGATTTGTGGAATTTATTGTGGTCCTTGAGCAGAGAAACAATATTCTGAAAAATCTTACACAAATTACACTGAACAGTGTTGATGACATAGGAGCCTCACATATTTCAGAAATGTAGCAGTGTAATTCCATTAGGCCAAAAAAAAAAAATTGTTGCATTGGCGTAACCCGCCCGACCCTAAAAATTCCGCCGACCCCATGTTTTTTTTATTTATTTTTTGCTATCGATATCAAATATCTTGTTGATTGCGATCGCGATCGCACAAACCCGGAAGTGGAAACGGCTCTGGGGATATTGGATGTACGAGGGAGAGATCTAGCGCCTCGCATAAGCCTTCCTTGATCAGTACGTCATCTGTTTCCAACACGGACACGTACTCTAACAAGATTTATTCAGTGTATACGTAGCATTCAGACTGCGATGTATTGTGCACAGTTTTGCCATAGGTTTCTTGTGTGGAGAACTTACACGAATCTGTATATGTGGGACTGTAATAGAGATTGCCGTGTGCGATGAAAAGATCGTACATATGGGTTAATTTGCATCTATCTTATCTAAGTCAAAATAGTGAAATATGAAGTGAAAACATTCAGGATAGGGATTTCAACATCTTTAAATTCTGTGAAGGGGTATAATTCCAGTAATATCGGCCTCATAAATGATTTGTAGAATAGATGAACACAGCACATTCGGTGCAGCAGTTGTAACTGTTTACTGAGCTGAGCACGAGTTTTACACGTAAAATGCAGGTAGCAAAAAAAAAAAAAAAAAAGAAGAAAAAATCCGCCCGACCGACCCTATTTAAAAATCTCATGTTAAGCCAATGCAACAATTTTTTTTTTTTTGGCCTTACAATACCGCTTGCTTAACAGGTTCGCCTGTGTAGAATGTATGCATGCCATCTTGTTTTGTTCTGCTTCCTTGAGCCCCAACCCATGCATTCTCATGGTGAGGCTGCCATGTCATCATCCTTGTTCACTGCAATTTGTTATAAATTTTGAAAACATTCTTATTCCTCAACCCAATCACTATAAATTCTGAACCTCTGTACTCGAGTCAGTATAACTAATTTATTGTGGTTCAAATGTAAAAGCCTGAAAAATCTTCTGGAGTTCTCCTTTAACCCTGTGGGTGCTTTGGGTCCAAAGTGACACAGAAAACCCCATAGCATTGTACACACTGTCCAGAGTCCCTGGCAGAGAAAGGGTTAAAGCCACCAATAAACATTGGGAGCAGTGATTAAAAAGTATTTGAATTATCATATTTGATACTTATGAATATTTCATGTTGTATCATAAAAATCCCTACCATACCAAAAAAACAAACAAAAAAAAAAATCGCAAAAAGCGGCTAATATATTTACAGAGATATCACTAGGTAATTTTCTCAATAAACTGTCACGGTGACAGTATATTCTAAAAACAGGTTTTGATAAAACTATTGTTCATATTTTGTATACTTACCAATACTTAACATTGATTGTACTGATGAGCATTTTCATGTTGGTGATTTTTATCTCTAACTCACATCTTAGAACTATTTTAAAGCACTAAAGCTGGGGTTTTTTTTTTCATCTGCAAATGCTAGCAAGGGGCTTTAAAGGAGACTTCCACATGATTTTCAGACTTTTACATATGAACTATATGAACTATAAATTGGTTATACTGGGTAGTGAGTTTCAGAATTTGTAGTGATTAGGATGAGGAATATGAGTGTTTTCAAAATTTATAACAAATCATAATGAACAAGGATGATGACAAGGCAGCCTCACTACAAGAATGCATGAGTATGGGCTCAAGAGAGCAGAACAAAAGAAGAAAGCATGCATAAGTTCTGCACAGGTGAACTTGTTAGGCACGTGGTATTGTAATGGAATTACTTTGCTACATTTCTTAAATATGTGAGGCTCCTATGTCATCATCTTTGTTCAGTGTAATTTGTTTTGGGTTTTTTGAGTATTGATTTCTCTGCTCAAGGACCACAATAAATTCCACAAATCTATACATGGAGCTGTTGATTTATGTACTACAGGATGTGAAATTATGAAAATCATCTAAAATGCCCCTTTAAAGGAGGTGAGAGTTCTAGACACAGCTAAAGAATTGCTCAGCATTCCAGGATTTCTAGACTAAGTTCCTTCATCACTACATCACTGGGACTTTAACATTTTATTGTATGATAAAAATGCATGTAAGTTAAAGGGAAAGTTCCCCCAAATGTACATGTGAATTGAATGAATGCAGTATCATTACTAGAACACAAATTTGTGAAGTTTGAGGGAACTGGACAATCATTTCAAAATTTATAAATATTTTTTTTTTAAGTTATGATGCTGCCATTGCTGGATTAGAAGACTAAAAGCAGTTCATGATGCCAAAGTTGAACAAGGATATAAAGAAAACATGAAGAGAATTCCACAAGACTTAATTTTTTCTGAAAAGTACACATTTCTTAGACTTGTTACTAGCATATGTTAAGGGTAATACTATTCCTCCTGCTTTATAAAAGAAAAAAGTCATGTGCTCT